>NC_134631.1:381151-439869 GCF_046129695.1 Lonchura striata | reverse complement strand
AAGGATGGGAAATGTGGGGGAAATTGGGGGAAAAGGGATGAGAAATGTGGGGGAAATTGGGGAGGAAGAGGATGGGATATGTGGGGAAAATTGGAGAAAAAGAATGGGAAATGTGGGGGAAATTGGGGGAAAAAGGATGGGAAATGTGGGGATAATTGGGGGTGGATAGATGGAAAACATGGGGAAAATTGGGGAGGAAGGGATGGGAATTGTGGAGAAAATTGGGGAAAAAAGGATGGGAAATGTGGGGGGAATTGGGGAGGAAAGTGTGGAAATTGGGGGAAAAGGATGGGAAATGTGGGGGAAATTGGGGAGGAAGGGATGGAAAATGTGGGAAAAATTGGGGAAAAGGGATGGGAAATGTGGGAGAAATTGGGGAAAAGGGATGGGAAATGTGTGGGAAATTGGGGAAAAGGGATGGGAAATGTGGGGGAAATTGGGGATGGAAAGTGTGGAAATTGGGGGAAAAAGGATGGGAAATGTGGGGGAAATTGGGGAGGAAGGGATGGAAAATGTCTGGAAAAATTGGGAAAAAGGATGGGAAATGTGGGAGAAATTGGGGATGGAGAGTGCAAAAACTTGGGGATGAAGGAATGGGAAATGTAGGAAAACTTGGGGATTAAGGGATGGAAAATGTGGGAACATTTAGGGGTGGAGGGATGGGAATTGTGGAAGAATTTGGGAATGAAAGGGTGGAGACCCAAATGTGCCGGGAAATCCTGGGAGCGCTCGGGCCCGGCTGGCCGGGAAGCTGCCCGAGGCCAGGGGTAGGTGGCGGAAAAAACGGGGGGAAATTTGGGGAAAAAAGGTGGGAAAAACTGGGGGTGGAAAGTGTGAAAACTGGGGATTAAGGGATGAGAAATGTGGGGGAAATTGGGGAAAAAGAATGGGAAATGTGGGGGAAATTGGGGAAAAAGAATGGGAAATGTGGGGGAAATTGGGGAAAAAGAATGGGAAATGTGGGGGAAATTGGGGAAAAAGAATGGGGAAATGTGGGGGAAATTGGAGAAAAAGAATGGGAAATGTGGGGGAAATTGGGGAGGAAGAGGATGGGAAATGTGGGGGAAATTGGGGAAAAAAGGATGGGAAATGTGGGGGAAATTGGGGAATAAGGATGGGAAATGTGGGGGAAATTGGGGAATAAGGATGGGAAATGTGGGGGAAATTGGGGAAAAGGGATGGGAAATGTGTGGAAAAAGTTGGGGGAAAGGGGTGGGAAATGTGGGGAAAAAGTTGGGGGAAAGGGGATGGAAAATAGAGGAAAAACTGGGGGAAAATGGGTGGGAAAGGTGGGGAAAAATTGGGGAGGAAAGGATGGGAAATAGAGGAAAAACTGGGGGAAAAGGAATGAGAAATGTGGGGGAAATTGGGGAGAAAAAGGTGGGGAAAATTGGGGGTGGAAGTGTGAAAACTGGGGAAAAAGGATGGGAAATGTGGAGGAAATTGGGGAGGAAGAGGATGGGAAATGTGGGGGAAATTGGGGAATAAGGATGGGAAATGTCGGGGAAATAGGGGTTGGATAGATGGAAAACAAGGGGAAAATTGGGGGAAAAGGGATGGAAATTGTGGAGAAAATTGGGAAAAAAGGATGGGAAATGTGGGGGAAATTGGGGATGGAGAGTGCAAAAACTTGGGGATGAAGGAATGGGAAATGTAAGGAAAATTGGGGATTAAGGGATGGGAAATGTGGGAACATTTGGGGGTGGAGGGATGGGAATTGTGGAAGAATTTGGGAATGAAAGGGTGGAGACCCAAATGTGCCGGGAAATCCTGGGAGCGCTCGGGCCCCGGCTGGCCGGGAAGCTGCCCGAGGCCAGGGGTAGGTGGCGGAAAAAACGGGGGAAATTTGGGGGGAAAAGGTGGGAAAAATTGGGGGGAAAGGGGTGGGAAATGGGGGGAAATTGGGGGAAAAGGGATGAGAAATGTGGGGGAAATTGGGGGAAAAGGATGGGAAATGTGGGGGAAATTGGGGAGGAAGAGGATGGGAAATGTGGGGAAAATTGGGGAAAAAAGGATGGGAAATGTGGGGGAAATTGGGGTTGGATAGATGGAAAACATGGGGAAAATTGGGGAGGAAGGGATGGGAATTGTGGAGAAAATTGAGGGAAAAGGGATGAGAAATGTGGGGGAAATTAGGGGAAAAAGGGTGGGAAATGTGGGGGAAATTGGGGAATAAGGATGGGAAATGTGGGGGAAATTGGGGGAAAAGGGATGGGAAATGTGGGGGAAATTGGGGGAAAAAGGATGGGAAATGTGGGGGAAATTGGGGGAAAAGGGATGGGAAATGTGGGGGAAATTGGGGGAAAAGGGATGGGAAATGTGGGGGAAATTGGGGGAAAAGGGGTGGGAAATGTGGGGGAAATTGGGGAAAAAGGATGGGAAATGTGGAGGAAATTTGGGGAGGAAGGGATGGAAAATAGAGGAAAAATTTGGGGTAGATGGATGGGAATTGTGGGGAAAATTGGGGAGGAAGGGATGGAAAATAGAGGGGAAATTGGGGGAAAAGGCATAAAAAATAGAGGAAAAATTGGGGAAAAAGGACGGGAAATGTGGGAAAAACTGGGGGGAAAGGGTGGGAAATGTGGGGAAAATTGGGGATGGAAAGTGTGGAAATTGGGGAAAAGGATGGGAAATGTGGGAAAAATTGGGGGAAAAAAGGTGGGAAATGTGGGAAAAATTGGGGGGAAATGGATGGGAAAGGTGGGAAAAATTGGGGATTAAGGGGTGGGAAATGTGTGGAAAAATTGGGGAAAAGGGATGGAAAATAGAGGAAAAACTGGGGAAAAAGGGATGGAAATTGTGAGAAAAATTGGGGATTAAGGGATGGGAAATGTGGGAAAAATTGGGGGAAAATGATGGAAAATCTGGGGGAAATTGGGGGTGGATGGATGGGAAAAAATGGGGATTAAGGGATGGAAATTGTGAGAAAAATTGGGGATTAAGGGATGGGAAATGGGGGAAAAATTGGGGAATAAAAGGATGGAAAATGCAGGGAAATTTGCAGATGAAGAGTGCGAAAATTTGAGGATTAAGGGATGGAAAATACTTTTCCCATTTTTTCCAATTTTTCCCCATTTTTTCCCATTTTCCCATTTTTCCAATTTTTCTTGTTTTTCCCAGTTTTCCCCATTTTTTTCCCATTCCCCCCCTTTTTTCCCCTTTTTTCCTATTTTTTCACATTTTTCCCATTTTCTCCCATTTCTCCCCATTATTTTTTCCTCATTTTTCCTCATTTTCCCCCATTTTCTGCCATTATTTTTCCCCATTTTTCCCTATTTTTTCCCATTTTCCCCATTATTTTTTCCTCATTTTTCCCATTTTCCTCATTTTCCCCCCAATTTTACCCATTTTTTCCCATTTTTCCCATTTTTCCCTCAGCCATCCCATCGGTCACGGTGTTCCCACTGGAACCTCCATCTCCAGGAGAAGCCACCACGCTGGTGTCCCTGGTGGAGAACATCTCCCAACCCAACGTTCCCATCCCCATTTTTCCCCAATTTTTCCCATTTTTCCCATTTTTCCCCTCAGCCATCCCGTCGGTCACGGTGTTCCCGCTGGAACCTCCATCTCCAGGAGAAGCCACCACGCTGGTGTGCCTGGTGGAGAACATCTCCCAACCCAACGTTCCCATCCCCATTTTCCCATTTTTTCCCATTTTTCCCATTTTTCCCCTCAGCCATCCCATCGGTCACGGTGTTCCCACTGGAACCTCCATCTCCAGGAGAAGCCACCACGCTGGTGTCCCTGGTGGAGAACATCTTCCAACCCAACGTTCTTCCCATCCCCATTTCCCCATTTCTCCATTTTCCCACAATTTTCCCCATTTTTCCCATTTTTCTAATCTCAATCTTCCCAATTTTTCCCATTTTTCCCACCTCGGGAATCCTGGTGGTCCTGGAACCTCCATCTCCAGGAGAAGCCACCACGCTGGTGTCCCTGGTGGAGAACATCTCCCAACTCGACGTTCCCATCCCCATTTTTCCCCAATTTTCCCCATTTTTCCCACTTTTCCAACCCAAATTTTCCCGTTTTTCCCATTTTCCCTCAGCCATCCCATCAGTCACGGTGTTCCCGCTGGAACCTCCATCTCCAGGAGAAGCCACCACGCTGGTGTGCCTGGAGGAGAACATCTCCCAACCCAACATTCCCATCCCCATTTTTCCACTTTTCCAACCCAAATTTTTGCGTTTTTCCCATTTTTCCCTCAGCCATCCCGTCGGTCACGGTGTTCCCGCTGGAACCTCCATCTCCAGGAGAAGCCACCACGCTGGTGTGCCTGGTGGAGAACATCTCCCAACCCAACGTTCCCATCTCCAATTTTTCCCATTTTTCCCATTTTTCCCCTCAGCCATCCCATCGGTCACGGTGTTCCCGCTGGAACCTCCATCTCCAGGAGAAGCCACCACGCTGGTGTCCCTGGTGGAGAACATCTCCCAACCCAACGTTCCCATCCCCATTTTTCCCACTTTTCCAACCCAAATTTTCCCATTTTTCCCATTTTTCCCCTCAGCCATCCCATCGGTCACGGTGTTCCCGCTGGAACCTCCATCTCCAGGAGAAGCCACCACGCTGGTGTGCCTGGTGGAGAACATCTTCCCACCATCTCTGGACGTCTCCTGGAGCGTGGCCGGCGCCGCCGTCACCGCCGGGGTCACTCTGGGTCCCTTCGTGCCGGGCCCCGGCCTCACCTTCGTGCGCTTCTCCCGAATCTCCGTCCGCGCCGCGCCCGGCGCCGTCCACGCCTGCGAGGTCACCGCGCCGCGCCGCAACGTCTCCGCCGTCGGCTACTGGGGTGAGCGGATTTTGGGGGGGATTTGGGGATTTTTGGGGATTTTTAGGGATTTTTTGGGGTTTTTTGGGGTTTTTTGGGGTTTTTTGGGGATTTTTTGGGGATTTTTGAGGATTTTTGGGTGATTTTTGGGGTTTTTTGGGGGCGCCGTCCACACCTGCGAGGTCACCGCGCCGCGCCGCAACGTCTCCGCCGTCGGCTACTGGGGTGAGCGGATTTTGGGGGGGATTGGGGGATTTTGGGGGATTTTTAGGGATTTTTGGGATTTTTTTTGATTTTTTGGGGATTTTTTGGGTGATTTTTGAGGATTTTTGGGTGATTTTTGGGGTTTTTTGGGGGCGCCGTCCACGCCTGCGAGGTCACCGCGCCGCGCCGCAACGTCTCCGCCGTCGGCTACTGGGGTGAGCGGATTTTGGGGGGGATTGGGGGTTTTTGGGGATTTTTAGGGATTTTTGGGGATTTTTTGGGATTTTTTGGGGTTTTTTGGGGTTTTTTGGGGATTTTTGAGGATTTTTGGGTGATTTTTGGGGTTTTTTGGGGGCGCCGTCCACGCCTGCGAGGTCGCCGCGCCGCGCCGCAACGTCTCCGCCGTTGGCTACTGGGGTGAGCGGATTTTGGGGGGGATTTGGGGATTTTTGGGGATTTTTAGGGATTTTTTGGGATTTTTTGGGATTTTTTTGGATTTTTTGGGGATTTTTTGGGTGATTTTTGGGGTGATTTTTGAGGATTTTTGGGTGATTTTTGGGGTTTTTTGGGGGCGCCGTCCACGCCTGCGAGGTCGCCGCGCCGCGCCGCAACGTCTCCGCCGTCGGCTACTGGGGTGAGCGGATTTTGGGGGGGATTGGGGGTTTTTGGGGATTTTTAGGGATTTTTTGGGATTTTTTGGGATTTTTGGGGTTTTTTGGGGTTTTTTGGGGATTTTTGGGGATTTTTTGGGGATTTTTTGGGGATTTTTGGGTGATTTTTGGGGTTTTTTGGGGGCGCCGTCCACGCCTGCGAGGTCGCCGCGCCGCGCCGCAACGTCTCCGCCGTCGGCTACTGGGGTGAGCGGATTTTGGGGGGGATTGGGGGTTTTTGGGGATTTTTAGGGATTTTTTGGGATTTTTTGGGGTTTTTTGGGGATTTTTGGGGATTTTTTTGGATTTTTTGGGGATTTTTGGGTGATTTTTGGGGTTTTTTGGGGGCGCCGTCCACGCCTGCGAGGTCACCGCGCCGCGCCGCAACGTCTCCGCCGTCGGCTACTGGGGTGAGCGGATTTTGGGGGGGATTGGGGGTTTTTGGGGATTTTTAGGGATTTTTAGGGATTTTTTGGGATTTTTTTTATTTTTTGGGGTTTTTTGGGGATTTTTGGGGATTTTTGGGGGATTTTTTGGGTGATTTTTGGGTGATTTTTGGGGTTTTTTGGGGGCGCCGTCCACGCCTGCGAGGTCACCGCGCCGCGCCGCAACGTCTCCGCCGTCGGCTACTGGGGTGAGCGGATTTTGGGGGGGATTTGGGGATTTTTGGGGATTTTTAGGGATTTTTTGGGATTTTTTTTGATTTTTTGGGGATTTTTTGGGTGATTTTTGAGGATTTTTGGGTGATTTTTGGGGTTTTTTGGGGGCGCCGTCCACGCCTGCGAGGTCGCCGCGCCGCGCCGCAACGTCTCCGCCGTCGGCTACTGGGGTGAGCGGATTTTGGGGGGGATTGGGGGTTTTGGGGGATTTTTGGGGATTTTTGGGGATTTTTTGGGATTTTTGGGGTTTTTTGGGATTTTTTGGGGATTTTTTGGGGATTTTTTGGGGATTTTTTGGGGATTTTTTGGGTGATTTTTGAGGATTTTTGGGTGATTTTTGGGGTTTTTTGGGGGCGCCGTCCACGCCTGCGAGGTCACCGCGCCGCGCCGCAACGTCTCCGCCGTCGGCTACTGGGGTGAGCGGATTTTGGGGGGGATTTGGGGATTTTTGGGGATTTTTAGGGATTTTTTGGGGTTTTTTGGGGTTTTTTGGGGTTTTTTGGGGATTTTTGGGTGATTTTTGGGTGATTTTTGGGGTTTTTTGGGGGCGCCGTCCACGCCTGCGAGGTCGCCGCGCCGCGCCGCAACGTCTCCGCCGTCGGCTACTGGGGTGAGCGGATTTTGGGGGGGATTTGGGGATTTTTGGGGATTTTTAGGGATTTTTTGGGATTTTTTGGGATTTTTTTGGATTTTTTGGGGATTTTTTGGGTGATTTTTGGGGTGATTTTTGAGGATTTTTGGGTGATTTTTGGGGTTTTTTGGGGGCGCCGTCCACGCCTGCGAGGTCGCCGCGCCGCGCCGCAACGTCTCCGCCGTTGGCTACTGGGGTGAGCGGATTTTGGGGGGGATTGGGGGTTTTGGGGATTTTTAGGGATTTTTTGGGATTTTTTGGGATTTTTGGGGTTTTTGGGGGTTTTTTGGGGATTTTTGGGGATTTTTTGGGGATTTTTTGGGGATTTTTGGGTGATTTTTGGGGTTTTTTGGGGGCGCCGTCCACGCCTGCGAGGTCGCCGCGCCGCGCCGCAACGTCTCCGCCGTCGGCTACTGGGGTGAGCGGATTTTGGGGGGGATTTGGGGATTTTGGGGGATTTTTGGGGATTTTTGGGGATTTTTTGGGATTTTTTGGGGTTTTTTGGGGATTTTTGGGGATTTTTTGGGGATTTTTTGGGGATTTTTGGGATATTTTTGAGGATTTTTGGGGATTTTTTGAGGATTTTTTGTGGGTGTTTTGGGTGATTTTTGAGGATTTTTGGGGATTTTTAGGGTGATTTTGGGGGTGATTTTGGGTGATTTTTGGGTGATTTTATGGGTGATTTTGGGGGGGATTTTTGGGGATTTTTAGGGTGATTTTGGGGGTGATTTTGGGTGATTTTTGGGTCATTTTATGGATGATTTTGGGGGTGATTTTTGGGTCATTTTATGGGTGATTTTGGGGGTGATTTTTGGGTCATTTTATGGGTGATTTTGGGGGTGATTTTGGGTGATTTTTGGGGTATTTTGGGGGTGATTTTGGGGTGATTTTTGGGAGATTTTATGGGTGATTTTGGGGGTGATTTTGGGTGATTTTTGGGGTATTTTGGGGGTGATTTTGGGTGATTTTTGGGTCATTTTATGGGTGATTTTGGGGGTGATTTGGGGTGATTTTTGGGGTATTTTAGGGTGATTTTGGGGGTGATTTTGGGTGATTTTTGGGGTAATTTTGGGATATTTTTGGGGTAATTTTGGGTGGGTTTTGGGTGATTTTTGGGTCATTTTATGGGTGATTTTTGGGGTATTTTGGGGGTGATTTTTGGGGTATTTTGGGGTGATTTGGGGTGATTTGGGTGACCGTCTCCGTGTCCGCAGTGGCTCCGGACACGGCGCTGGACGAGCAGCTGGACATGGCGCTGGCCGGAGCCGCGCTGGCCCTGGGCCTGGTCCTGGCCCTGCTGGGGGCCGGCCTGGCCCTGCTGGCGCGCCGCGGTACGGCCTAAACCCGGCCTAAACCTGGGCTAAACCTGGCCTAAACCTGGCCTAAACCTGGCCTAAACCCGGCCTAAACCTGGGCTAAACCCGCCCTAAACCCGGCCTAAACCTGGCCTAAACCCGGCCTAAACCTGGCCTAAACCCGGCCTAAACCCGGCCTAAACCTGGGCTAAACCTGGCCTAAACCCGGCCTAAACCTGGGCTAAACCTGGCCTAAACCTGGCCTAAACCCGCCCTAAACCCGGCCTAAACCTGGCCTAAACCTGGCCTAAACCCGGCCTAAACCCAGCCTAAACCTGGGCTAAACCCGCCCTAAACCCGGCCTAAACCTGGCCTAAACCTGGCCTAAACCAGGGCTAAACCCGGCCTAAACCAGGGTTAAACCCAGCCTAAATCAGGCCTAAACCTGGCCTAAACTCGGGCTAAACCTGGCCTAAGCCTGGTCTAAACCAGGGATAAACCTGGCCTAAACCTGGCCTAATCCTGGCCTAAACCAGGGTTAAACCTGATCCCGGTTCTGGTCCTGATCGTAGTCCCAGTTCTGGTCCTGATCCCGGTTCTGGTCCCATTCCTGATCCCAGTCCAAATCCCAGTCCCAGTCCCAAATCCCAATCCCAATCCTGGTCCAAATCCCAGTCCTGGTCCTGATTCCAACCCAAATCCCAGTCCCAGTCCCAGTCCTGGTCCAAATCCCAGCCCCAATCCCAGTCCTGGTCCAAATCCCAGCCCCAATCCCAAATCCCAGCCCCAATCCCAAATCCCAGCCCCAATCCCAAATCCCAGCCCCAATCCCAGTCCCAATCCCAATCCCATTCCCAATCCGGGGTGTCCGGGTGGGACCGTCCCCAATTTTGGGTTTCTCTTCACAGGCTGAGCTCGTCCCCGCGGGAACCTGGTAGTGAACCCCGGCCTGTCCCAAATAAATCCAGGCTTTGGCAGAGCCCGCCGCCTCGCTTGGCACGGGCCTCGTTTAGTCCTGGCTTTAGTCCTGGTCCTGGTCCTGGTCCTGGTTTGAGTCCTGATCCTGGTTCTGATCCTGGTCCTGGTTTTAGTCCTGGTCCTGGTCCTGGTTTGAGTCCTGATCCTGGTTCTGATCCTGGTCCTGGTTTTAGTCCTGGTCCTGGTCCTGGTTTGAGTCCTGGTCCTGGTCCTGGTCCTGGTCCTGGTTTGAGTCCTGATCCTGGTCCTGGTCCTGGTTTGAGTCCTGATCCTGGTCCTGGTCCTGGTTTGAGTCCTGGTCCTGGTCCTGGTTTTAGTCCTGATCCTCGTCCTGGTCCTGGTCCTGGTTTGAGTCCTGATCCTGGTTCTGATCCTGATTTTAGTCCTGGTCCTGGTCCTGGTTTGAGTCCTGGTCCTGGTCCTGGTCCTGGCTTTAGTCCTGGTCCTGGTCCTGGTCCTGGTTTGAGTCCCGATCCTGGTTCTGATCCTGGTCCTGGTTTTAGTCCTGATCCTGGTCCTGGTCCTGGTTTGAGTCCTGATCCTGGTCCTGATCCTGGTCCTGGTCTTGGTCCTGGTTTGAGTCCTGATCCTGGTCCTGGGTTTAGTTCTGATCCTGGTTCTGATCCTGATCCTGGTCCTGATCCTGGTTTGAGTCCTGGTCCTGGTCCTGGTCCTGGTTTGAGTCCTGATCCTGGTCCTGATCCTGGTCCTGGTCTTGGTCCTGGTTTTAGTCCTGATCCTGGTCCTGGTTTTAGTTCTGATCCTGATTCCGATCCTGGTTCTGATCCTGATCCTGGTTTTAGTCCTGATCCTGGTCCTGATCCCAGTCCTTGACCCTGATCCAGATCCAAATCCCCATCCAGGTTTTGATCCTGATCCTGGTTTTAGTTCTGATCCTGGTTCTTATCCTGATCCTAGTTCTGATCCTGGTCCTGGTTTTAGTTCTGGTCCTGGTCCTGATCCTGATCCCAATCCAAGTCCCTGTCCAGGTTTTGTTTCTGATCCTGATCCTGGTCCTGGTTTTAGTCCTGATCCTGATTTTAGTTCCGATCCTGGTTTTGATCCTGATCCTGGTCCTGGTTTTAGTTCTCATCCTGGTTCTGATCCTGGTCCTGGTCCTGGTCCTGGTTTTATTTCCGATCCTGGTTCTGATCCTGATCCTGGTTTTAGTCCTGATCCTGATCCTGATCCCAGTCCTTGACCCTGATCCAGATCCAAATCCTCATCCAGGTTTTGATCCTGGTCCTGGTTTTAGTCCTGATCCTGGTCCTGGTTTTAGTCCTGATCCTGGTTTTATCCTGATCCTGATCCTGGTTTTATCCCGGTTCTGGTTCTGATTCTGATCCTGGTTTTAGTCCTGATTCCGGTCCCAGATCCTGATCCTGGTTTTATCCCGGTTCTATCCCGGAGTAGCTCCCAGTGCTCCCAGTAACGGCTCCCAGTGCTCCCAGTAAAAGATCCCAGTCCCCTCCCAGTTCTCCCAGTCCCTCCCAGTCCCCTCCAGTCTCCCCCAGTTCCCTCCCAGTTCCCTCCCAGTCCTTCCCAGTCCTTCCCAGTTCCCTCCCAGTTCCCTCCCAGTCTCCCCCAGTTCCCTCCCAGCTCTTTCCCAGTTCCCTCCCAGTCCCTCCCAGTTCTCCCAGTTCGCTCCCAATCCATCCCAGTCCCTCCCAGTCCATCCCAGTCCCCTCCAGTCCCCTCCAGTCCCTCCCAGTTCCCCCCCAGTTCCCCCCCAGTCCCTCCCAGTCCCTCCCAGTCCCTCCCAGTTCTCCCAGTTCACTCCCAATCCATTCCCAGTCCATCCCAGTCCCTCCCAGTTCCCCCCAGTCCCTCCCAGTCCCTCCCAGTTCCTTCCCAGTTCCCTCCCAGTTCCCCCCAGTCCCCTCCCAGTCCCCCCCAGTCCCTCCCAGTCCCTCCCAGTCCATCCCAGTTCAATCCCAGTCCCTCCCAGTCCCTCCCAGTCCCTCCCAGTCCCTCCCAGTATAAACCAGTCCCTCCCAGTCCCTCCCAGTCCCTCCCAGTTCTCCCAGTTCGCTCCAAGTCCCTCTCGCGGCCGCCGCCGCCTCAGCCCTGCCTGGCAACGAGTGACGCGCGCGCTCCGCGCGCTCCCATTGGCTGCCCCAAAATGTCCCCAAATGTCCCCAAACCTCCGGGGGGGAGGGGGGGCCCCCCAAGCACCTCCCAGTCCCTCCCAGTTCCTCCCAGTTCGTCCCAGTTCCTCCCAGTTCCTCCCAGTTCCTCCCAGTTCGCGATGCTGCCGCTGCTGCTGGCGGCGCTCGGAGCGCCCGGGGCGGGTGAGGAGCGCGGGTTTGGGGGGAAAAACTGGGAAAAATGGGGAAAATTTGGGAAAATTTGGGAAAAGGGGGAGTCGAGGATGGGGGCGGGGCCGGGGGGGCTCCGCCCTATGAGGTTTGGGGGGGGTGGAGCGGATTTTGGGGTGAAAAATTGGGATTTTGGGGGAGGTTTGGGGGGGTGCCGCCTTGTGGGAAGCGGATTTGGCGGGAAAAAAATTGAGAAAATTTCGGAAAATTTGGGAAAAGTGAAAGTTGGGGATTGAGGGCGGGGCTGGGGGGGCTCCGCCCTATGAGGTTTGGGGAGACCGGAGCGGATTTTGGGGTGAAAAATTGGGATTTTGGGGGAGGTTTGGGGGGGTGCCGCCTTGTGGGAAGCGGATTTGGCGGGAAAAAAATGAGAAAATTTGGGGAAATTTGGGAAAAGTGAAAGTTGGGGATTGAGGGCGGGGCTGGGGGGGCTCCGCCTTATGAGGTTTGGGGAGCCCGGAGCGGATTTTGGGGTGAAAAATTGGGATTTTGGGGAGGTTTGGGGGGGGTTCTGCCTTGCGCCAGTGGGGTTTTGAGGGGGGTTTTGGCGGGAAAAAATTTGGGGAGAATTTCGGAAAATTTGGGAAAGGGAAAGTTGGGGATTGAGGGCGGGGCTGGGGGGGCTCCGCCCTATGAGGTTTGGGGGGGTGGAGCGGATTTTGGGGTGAAAAATTGGGAATTTGGGGAAATCCCAAAAAAAAAACCTCAGAAAAAAAATCCTCAAAAAAATCCTAAAAAAATCTCACAAAATACCCAAAAAACCCCAAAAATTGCCAAAAAAATCTGAGAAAAATCCCAAAAAACCCCAACCCCCCCCCGAAAAACCCCGAAAATCCCAAAACACCCAAAAAAAAAAAAATCCGAAAAAACCAGGAACTCCCAAAACACCCCAAAAAACCCCAAAAATCCCCCAAAATCAAATTCAAAATATCCCAAAAAATCACAAGAAATCCCAAAAATCCCTTTAAAAAATCCCCAAAAAGTCGCCCAAAACCCCCAAAAAATCTGAGAAAAAAAATCCCAAAAAATTCTCAAAAAATACCCAAAAAAACCCCTAAAACACCAAAAAAATCCGAGAAAATCCAAAAAAAACCCAAAAAATCCCCCCGAAAATGCCAAAACACCCCCCAAAAAAAATCCGAAAAAACCAGGAACTCCCAAAACACCCCAAAAAAACCCAAAAATCCCCCAAAATCAAATTTAAAATATCCCAAAAAATCACAAGAAATCCCAAAAATCCCTTTAAAAAAATCCCCAAAAAGTCGCCCAAAACCCCCAAAAAATCCGAGAAAAAAATCCCAAAAAATTCTCAAAAAATACCCCAAAAAACCCCTAAAACACCAAAAAAATCCGAGAAAATCCCAAAAAACCCCCCCGAAAATGCCAAAACACCCCCCAAAAAAATCCGAAAAAACCAGGAACTCCCAAAACACCCCAAAAAACCCCAAAAATCCGTTTAAAAATGCCATTTTTTGGTCGATTTTAGCCGCCTTCGTGCTGCAGGTGACCTCCAGCTGCTGGCTGACCACCGACGGTTCCTTGGTGGCCACCAACGGCTCGCAGGACCTGGAGGTGGCCCTGTCCCGGATGCCGCTGGTCTGCGGCGACCTGCGGGGACCCCGCGCTGGCCCATGCCAGCATGGAGGACCCTTGGGGACACTTGGGGACATCCTGGCGCAGAGGTTGGCCCGCGACGGCCGCTGGCAACGGCGGCTGCGGCAGCGGCAGCGCCTCTGCCAGGAGCTGCCCAAGATGGTGTGGCCACCGCTGAGAGGTCAGGGGACAGCGGGGACGGCGGGGCGGTTGGGGATGTTGGGGACATTGGGGACATCAAGGGGACATTGGAGATGTTGGAGACATTTAGGGACTTTGAGGACATTGGGGACTTTGAGGACATTGGGGACATCAGGAACATTGGGGACATTGGAGATGTTGTAGACATTTAGGGACTTTGAGGACATTGGGGACATTGGACACGTTGGGGACGCCAGGGACATTGGGGGTGTTGGGGACATCGGGGCAGTTGGGGACATTGGGGACATCGGGAACATCGGGGACATCAAGGGGACATTGGAGATGTTGGAGACATTTGAGAACATTGAGGACATTGGGGACTTTGGGGACATTGGGGACGTTGGAGATGTTGGAGACATTTAGGGACTTTGAGGACATTGGGGACTTTGGGGACATTGGGGACATTGGAGATGTTGGAGACATTTGAGAACATTGAGGACATTGGGGACTTTGGGGACATTGGGGACATTGGAGATGTTGGAGACATTTAGGGACTTTGAGGACATTGGGGACGTTGGACACGTTGGGGACGTCGGGGACATTGGGGTCATTGGGGACATCAGGAACATTGGGGACATCGGGAACATTGGGGACATCAAGGGGACATTGGAGATGTTGGAGACATTTGAGAACATTGAGGACATTGGGGACGTTGGAGATGTTGGAGACATTTGAGGACTTTGAGGACTTTGAGGACATTGGGGACATTGGACACGTTGAGGACATTGGGGAGCTGGAGACATCGAGGACGTTGGGGACATCAAGGGGACTTTGGGGACATTGGAGATGGAGACATTTGAGGACTTTGAGAACATTGGGGACATTGGGAATTTTGGGGACATTGAGGAGTTGGGGACATTGGGGACATTGGAGATGTTGGAGACATTTTGGGACTTTGAGGACATTGGGGACATTGAGGAGTTGGGGACATCGAGGACATTGGGGACATCCAGAGGACATTGGAGATGTTGGAGACATTTTGGGACTTTGAGGACATTGGGGACATTGAGGAGTTGGGGACATCGAGGACATTGGGGACATCCAGAGGACATTGGAGATGTTGGAGACATTTTGGGACTTTGAGGACATTTGGGACAGTTTGGGGCCATTTGGGGACACATTTGAGGACATTTTGGGGACACACTGGGGCCATTTTGGGGACACATTTTGGGGTCATTTTGGCCCATTTTAGGCCATTTTGGGGCAGATTTGGGCACACTGGCGGCCATTTTGGGCACATTGGCGGCCATTTTGTGGGAGCCATTTTGGTGCCATTTTGGGACACACTTGGTGACACATTTGGGGCCATTTTGGGGACACTTTTAGGACATTTTGGGGACACATTTGGGCCACTTTTAGGACATTTTTGGGCCCATTTTGGGGCAGATTTGGGCACACTGGCGGCCATTTTGGGCACACTGGCGGCCATTTTGGGCACATTGGCGGCCATTTTGTGGGGGCCACTTTGGGACACATTTGGGGACATATTTTGGGTCACTTTTAGGGACACATTTTGGGCCACTTTTAGGACATTTTGGGCCATTTTGGGAACATTGGCAGCCATTTTGTATGAACCATTTTGGGGCCATTTTGGGGCCATTTTGTGGGAACATTTTTTGCCATTTTGGGCACATTGGTGGCCATTTTGTGGGAGCCATTTTGGTGCCATTTTGGGACACACTTGGTGACACATTTGAGGCCATTTTGGGACCATTTTGGGACACACTTGGTGACACATTTGGGGCCATTTTGGGGACACTTTTAGGACATTTTGGGGACACATTTGGGGCCACTTTTAGGACATTTTTGGGCCCATTTTGGGGCAGATTTGGGCACACTGGCAGCCATTTTGAGGCACATTGGCGGCCATTTTGTGGGGGCCACTTTGGGACACATTTGGGGACATATTTTGGGTCACTTTTAGGGACACATTTTGGGCCACTTTTAGGACATTTTGGGCCATTTTGGGAACATTGGCAGCCATTTTGTATGAACCATTTTGGGGCCACTTTGGGGCCATTTTGGGACACATTTGGTGACACATTTCGGAACACATTTGGGGACACTTTTAGGACATTTTGGGGACACATTTGGGACACAATTTGGGGCCATTTTGGGGCCATTTTATGGGAACATTTTTTGCCATTTTGGGCATATTGGCGGCCATTTTGTGGGAGCCATTTTGGTGCCATTTTGGGACACACTTGGTGACACATTTGGGGCCATTTTGGGACAATTTTGGGAAACACTTGGTGTCACATTTGGGGCCATTTTGGGGACACTTTTAGGACATTTTGGGGACACATTTCGGGCACAATTTGGGGCCATTTTGGGGAACAATTTGGAACCATTTTGGGGAAATTTTTTTGCCATTTTGGGCACATTGGCGGCCATTTTGTGGGAGCCATTTTGGTGCCATTTTGGGATACACTTGGTGTCACATTTGGGGCCATTTTGGGGACACTTTTAGGATATTTTGGGGACACATTTCGGGCACAATTTGGGCCCATTTTGGGCCCGTTCTGTGAAACATTTTTTGCCATTTTGGGCACATTGGTGGCCATTTTGTGGGACATACTTGGTGACACTTTTGGGGACACTTTTACGACATTTTGGGGACACATTTGGGGTCACTTTTAGGACATTTTGGGCCCATTTTGGGGCAGATTTGGGCACACTGGCAGCCATTTTGTGGGGGCCACTTTTAGGACATTTTGTGGAACATTTTTTGCCATTTTGGGAACTTTGACGGCCATTTTGTGGGAGCCATTATGGGGCCATTTTGGGACACACTTGGGGACATATTTTGGGTCACTTTTAGGGACACATTTGGGGACACTTTTAGGACAATTTGGGGTCACATTTGTGGCCACTTTTGGGCCATTTTGGGCCCATTTTGTGAAACATTTTTTGCCGTTTTGGGCACATTGGCGGCCATTTTGTGGGAGCCATTTTAGGGCCATATTGGGACACATTTTGTGACACATTTGGGGCCATTTTGGGGGGACATTTTGGGGACACTTTTAGGACATTTTGGGGACACATTTGGGCACACTGGCGGCCATTTTGAGGCACCTTGGCAGCCATCTTGCCGCCATTTTGAGCCCATTTCCCACCATTTTGAGCCCATTTCCCACCATTTTGTGGCCGTTCGGTGCCACAGTGCCACCTCCACCACGTCCCCAACCATCCCCAAATGTCCCCAAATGTCCCCCCAGCGCCGCCGCGGCTGCGCATCGTCCCCGAGCGCTGGGGGGCCGCGCTGGCCCTGACGTGCCACGCCTGGGGCTTCTCCCCGGCCGACATCACCCTGAGGTGGCTCCGCAACGGCGTCGTCCCCGACGGCGCCGCGGGTGACGCCGCGGGCGACAACACGCGTGACGCCGCGGGCGACGCCGCGGGACCGTGGCGGGCGCTGCCGGTGGGGGACGGAACGTTCCGGGCGCAGGTGACGATCCAGGTGCCACCGGGGACGTCCGGGGACACCTTGGAGTGCCTGGCGCTGCACCCCAGCCTGGAGGAACCGCTGCGAGTCACCTGGGGTGAGGAGATCGGGGGCAATTTGGGGGATTTTGGGACAGTTTGGGCAGTTTTGGGGATTTTTTGGAATTTTTGGGATATTTTTTGGGGCTTTTTTGGGGGGTTATTCTGATTTTTAAACAAAATTTGAATGCGTTTTTTACAATTTTTTTTACAATTTTTGGGAGGATTGTTTGGGTTTTTTAAGTTTGGGGATTTGGGGGATTTTTTGGATTTTTTGGGGATTTTTCATAAATTTTTTTTGGCCTTTTTTTTTGAGTTTATTTTGATTTTTTTAAAAATTTTGACTGCGTTTTTTACAATTTTTTTTACAGTTTTTTACAATTTTTGAGAGGATTGTTTGGGTTTTTTAAGTTTGGGGATTTGGGGGATTTTTTGGATTTTTTTGGGGATTTTTCATAAATTTTTTTTGGCTTTTTTTTTTGAGTTTATTTTGATTTTTTTAAAAATTTTGACTGCGTTTTTTACAATTTTTTACAATTTTTCACAATTTTTGAGAGGATTGTTTGGGTTTTTTAAGTTTGGGGATTTGGGGGATTTTTTGGATTTTTTTGGGGATTTTTCATAAATTTTTTTTGGCTTTTTTTTTTGAGTTTATTTTGATTTTTTTAAAAATTTTGACTGCGTTTTTTACAATTTTTTTTTACAATTTTTCACAATTTTCAGGAGGATTGTTTGGGTTTTTAAAGTTTGGGGATTTGGGGGATTTTTTTGGATTTTTTTGGGGATTTTTCATAAATTTTTTTTGGCTTTTTTTTTTGAGTTTATTTTGATTTTTTTAAAAATTTTGACTGCGTTTTTTACAATATTTTACAATTTTTCACGATTTTTGGGAGGATTGTTTGGGTTTTTTAAGTTTGGGGATTTGGGGGATTTTTTGGATTTTTTGGGGGATTTTTCATAACTTTTTTTTGGCTTTTTTTTTTAGTTTATTTTGATTTTTTAAAAAATTTTGACTGCGTTTTTTACAATTTTTTTTACAATTTTTTCACAATTTTTGGGAGGATTGTTTGGGTTTTTTAAGTTTGGGGATTTGGGGGATTTTTTGGATTTTTTGGGGGATTTTTCATAACTTTTTTTTGGCTTTTTTTTTTGAGTTTATTTTGATTTTTTAAAAAATTTTGACTGCGTTTTTTACAATTTTTTTTACAATTTTTTCACAATTTTTGGGAGGATTGTTTGGGTTTTTTAAGTTTGGGGATTTGGGGGATTTTTTGGATTTTTTTGGGGATTTTTCATAAATTTTTTTTGGCCTTTTTTTTTGAGTTTATTTTGATTTTTTAAAAAATTTTGAGTGAATTTTTTCACATTTTTTTTACCTTTTTTACAACTTTTGGGAGGATTTTTAGGGTTTTTTTAGTTTGGGGATTTTGGGGATTTTTTGGAATTTTTGGGGATTTTTAGGGATTTTTTTGGAAATTTTTTTTGGCATTTTTCAAGTTTATTTTGATTTTTTAAAAATTTTGACTGCGTTTTTTACAATTTTTTTTTACTTTTTTTACAACTTTTGGGAGGATTTTTAGGATTTTTTTAGTTTTGGGACTTTGGGGATTTTTAGGATTTTTGTGGATTTTTTAGGGATTTTTGGGGCATTTTTTTGAGTTTATTTTGATTTTTTAAAATTTTGACTGCAGTTTTTACAATTTTTTTTAACCTTTTTTACAGTTTTTGGGAGGATTTTTTGGGTTTTTTTAGTTTGGAGATTTTAGGGATTTTTTGGGGATTTTTTGGGCATTTTTTTGAGTTTGATTTTTTTTTAATTCTGAATTTTTTCAATTTTTTTTAACCTTTTTTACAATTTTTGGGAAGATTTTTTGGGATTTTTTGTTTTGGGACTTCAGGGATTTTTAGGATTTTTTTGTGGAATTTTTGTGGATTTTTTGGCTTTTTTGGGGGTTTATTTTGATTTTTTTTACAAATTTTGACTGCATTTTTAACTTTATTTTTACCTTTTTTACAATTTTTGGGAGGATTTTTAGGGTTTTTTCAGTTTTTGTATTTTTAGGATTTTTAGGAATTTGTTGGGGATTTTTTAGCGTTTATTTTGAATTTTTTTAGAATTTTATTTTCTTCAATTTCAGGTGGACAAATTTGAATTTCAGGGGGAATTAATTTGATCTTCTGCTAGAATAATTTAAATTTCTGGTAGAATAATTTGAATTTTGGGTTGATTTATTTAATTTTGGGTGGATACATTTGAATTTCATGCTGATAAATTTGAATTTCACGTCAATTAATTTAAATTTCATGTTGATAAATTTGAATTTCAGGGAGAATTAATTTGAATTTCTGGTAGAATAATTTAAATTTTGGATGGATAAATTTGAATTTCGTGTTGATAAATTTGAATTTCTGGTAGAATAATTTGAATTTCGGGTTGATTTATTTGAATTTCGGGTGGATAAAATTGAATTTCGTGTTGATAAATTTGAATTTCTGGTAGAATAATTTGAATTCCATGTCGATCGATTTGAATTTCGTGTCGATAAATTCGAATTTCACGTCGATAAATTTGAATTTCATGCTGATTAATCTGAATTTCACGTTAATTAATTTGAATTTTGTGTCGATAAATTTGAATTTCAGGCGGAATTAATTTGAATTTCTGCTGGAATAATTTGAATTTCACGTCGATAAATTTGAATTTAATGTCAATAAATTTAAATTTCATGTTAATTAATTTAAATTTCATGCTGATAAATTTGATTTTTGTGCTGATCAATTAGAATTTTTTTTGGATTGATTTGAAATTCTGGTAGCATAATTTGAATTTCTGCTGGAATAATTTAAATTTCTGCCGGAATAATTTGAATTTCTAGTGGAATAATTTGAATTTCATGTTGATTAATTTGAATTTCAGGCGGAATTAATTTGAATTTCTAGTGGAATAATTTGAATTTCATGTTGATAAATTTGAATTTCAGGCGGCAATAATTTGAATTTCTGCTGGAATAATTTGAATTTCTAGTGGAATAATTTGAATTTCATGTTGATAAATTTGAATTTCAGGCGGAATTAATTTGAATTTCTGCTGGAATAATTTGAATTTCACGTCAATAAATTTAAATTTCATGTTAATTAATTTAAATTTCATGCTGATAAATTCGATTTTTGTGCTGATCAATTAGAATTTTTTTTGGATTGATTTGAAATTCTGGTAGTATAATTTGAATTTCTGCTGGAATAATTTAAATTTCTGCCGGAATAATTTGAATTTCTAGTAGAATAATTTGAATTTCAGGCGGAATTAATTTGAATTTCTGCTGGAATAATTTGAATTTCACGTCGATAAATTTGAATTTAATGTCAATAAATTTAAATTTCATGTTAATTAATTTAAATTTCATGCTGATAAATTTGATTTTTGTGCTGATCAATTAGAATTTTTGTTGGATAGATTTGAATTTCTGGTAGTATAATTTGAATTTCTGCTGAAATAATTTAAATTTCTGCCGGAATAACTTGAATTTCTAGTAGAATAATTTGAATTTCACGTTGATAAATTTGAATTTCAGGCGACAATAATTTGAATTTCTGCTGGAATAATTTGAATTTCTAGTGGAATAATTTGAATTTCATGCTGATAAATTTGATTTTTGTGCTGATCAATTAGAATTTTTGTTGGATAGATTTGAAATTCAGGTAGCATAATTTGAATTTCTGCTGGAATAATTTAAATTTCTGCCGGAATAACTTGAATTTCTAGTAGAATAATTTGAATTTCACATTGATAAATTTGAATTTCTGCTGGAATAATTTGAATTTCTAGTGGAATAATTTGAATTTCATGTTGATAAATTTGAATTTCAGGCGGCAATAATTTGAATTTCTGCTGGAATAATTTGAATTTCTAGTGGAATAATTTGAATTTCACGTTGATAAATTTGAATTTCTGCTGGAATAATTTGAATTTCACATTGATAAATTTGAATTTCAGGCGGCAATAATTTGAATTTCTGCTGGAATAATTTTCATTTCACGTCGACAAATTCGAATGTCCCTTGGACAAATGTAAACATCACGTTAATTAATGTAAATTCAATGCTGATCAATGTAAATGAGATGCAAATTTATGCAAATTTCCCCCGCAGCTCCGGGCCCGTCGCCGCGCCTGGCGCTGCTGGTGGCTCTGGCGGTGCCGGCGCTGCTCCTGGGGCCGGCGCTGCTGGGGCTGGGCCTGAGCCGCTGGCTGCGCGCAGGTGATTTGGGGACATTTCTCACGTTTTGGCGATTTCGGTCCGTTTCTGACAATTTCCGTCAAGTTTTGTCATTTTTTGTCATTTTTATGTTGATTTTTGGCGCTTGTTTTGTCTGTTTTATTCTGATTTTTGGCGCTTTTTTGTTGCTTTTCTTGTCAATTTTATGTCACTTTTATTCTGATTTTTGGGGCGTTTCAGGGCGTTTTGACAATTTTTGTCGCTTTTATGTCATTTTTATGTCGTTTTTAATCTAATTTTTGTCGTTTTTTGTCAATTTTTGTCGCTTTAATGTCAACTTTTATGTCATTTTTATTCGGATTTTTGTCACATTTTTGTCGCTTTTTTATCACTTTTTTGTCACTTTTTTGTAATTTTTATTCTGATTTTTGGGGCTTTTTGTCGCTTTTATGTCATTTTTGTTCTTATTTTTGTTGCTTTTTTGGTCACTTTTTTGTCGCTTTTTGTCGCTTTTATGTCATTTTTATTCTGATTTTTGGGGCTTTTTGGGGCTTTTCGGGATGTTTTCGGGCTTTTTGGGCTGTTTGGTCAATTTTTGACAATTTTGGTCAATTTTTGTCATTTTGATGTCATTATTACGTCACTTTTATGTTGATTTTTGTCGCTTTTTTTGTCTGTTTTATCCTGATTTTTGTCGCTTTTTTGTTGCTTTTTTTGTCACTTTTTTGTCACTTTTATTCTGATTTTTGGGGCGTTTCAGAGCGTTTTGTCAATTTTTGTCGCTTTCATGTAATTTTTATGTCATTTTTATTCCGATTTTTGTCATTTTTTTATCAATTTTGGTCGCTTTAATGTCAACTTTTATGTCATTTTTATTCGGATTTTTGTCACATTTTTGTCGCTTTTTTGTAATTTTTATTCTGATTTTTGGGGCTTTTTGTCGCTTTTATGTCATTTTTGTTCTTGTTTTTGTCGCTTTTTTGGTCACGTTTTTGTCGCTTTTTCTCGCTTTTATGTCATTTTTATTCTGATTTTTGGGGGGTTTTTGGGGCTTTTTGGGGCTTTTCGGGATGTTTTCGGGCTTTTTGGGGTGTTTGGTCAATTTTTGTCAATTTTGGTCAATTTTTGTCATTTTGATGTCATTATTACGTCAATTTTATGTTGATTTTTGGTGCTTTTTTGTCTGTTTTATTCTGATTTTTGTCGCTTTTTTGTCGCTTTTCTTGTCACTTGTATGTCACTTTTATTCTGATTTTTGGGGCTTCTTGGGGCGTTTTGTCAATTTTTGTCGATTTTTGTCGCTTTTATGTAATTTTTATGTCATTTTTATGTTGATTTTTGTCACTTTTTTGTTGCTGTTTTGTCACTTTTATGTCGCTTTTATGTCATTTTTATTCTGATGTTTGGGGCTTTTTTGGGATGTTTTTGGGGCTTTTTTGTCACTTTTTTGTTGCTTTTTGACGCTTTTTTGTCACTTTTATGTCATTTTTATTCTGATTTTTGTCACTTTTTGTTACTTTTTGTCGCTTTTTTTGCTTTTTGTCTCATTTTGGTCTCACTTTTGTCACTTTTTTGTCGCTTTTTTGTCACTTTTTGGTGCTTTTTGTAACTTTTTTGTCATTTTTATGCTGATTTATGCTGATTTTTGTTGATTTTTGTCGCTTTTTCTCACTTTTTGTCGCTTTTTCTCACTTTTTGTCCCTTTTTGTCCTTTTTTGCCCACTTTTACCCAATTTAATCCATTTTTACCCCATTTTCTCCCTACAGGTTACTCCCCACTCCCCGGTGCCACCCACGCAGGTGAGGGACCCTTTTTTCATATTTTTGTCCCTTTTTTATCATTTCCTATCAATTTTTATAATTTTTTGTCCATTTCCCTTTTTGTCCCTTTTCTACCCCATTTTTTTCTCATTTTTTCCCAAATTTTTTTCCCCAATTTTTGTCCCTTTTAATTTTTTTTCTCTTTTTTTTCTCCCTTTTTTCTTCTTTTTTGTCCTCTTTTTCTCCTTTTTTTATGCTATTTTTCTCCTTTTTTTCTCCTTTTTTTCTTTTTTCTCCCTTTTTTCTCCTTTTTTTCTCCCTTTTCTCTCCTTTTTTCTCCCTTTTTTCTCCTTTTTTCTCCCTTTTCTCTCCTTTTTTTCTCCCTTTTTTCTCCTTTTTTCCTCTTTTTTTCTCCCTTTTCTCATTTTTTCACCTTTTCTCCCTTTCTGCTCTTTTTTCCTCCCCTTTTTCTCCTTTCTTCTCTCATTTTTGTCCATTTTTGCCCATTTTCACCCCATTTTCTCCCTGCAGGTTACTCCCCACTCCCCGGTGACACCCACGCAGGTGAGGGACCCCAATTTTACTTTTTTTCCCCTTTTTTCCCCATTTTTTCCCCCATTTTTTATCATTTTCCCTTCCCAGGCAGCATCTGAGGATCCTCCCAGGACAATGACGGCGACGAGACCCAAAAACCCCGAAAATCACCCCAAAAATCTGCCCCAAAACCCCCCCAAAATCCCCAAATTTCCCTCAAAAATCCCCCTCAAATCCCATAAAAACACAAAATTTCCTGAAGATTTCCCCAAAAATTCCCATTAAAAATCCCCAAAATTTCCCCAAAAATCCCCCTCAAATCCCATAAAAATCCCCAAAAAATTTCCCAAAATTCTCCTAAACCCCATTAAAAATCCCAAAAAACCCCAAAAATTCCCATTAAAAATCCCAAAAAATTCCCCGAAAATCCCCCTCAAATCCCATAAAAATCCCAAAAAATTCCCCAAAATCCCCCTCAAATAAGGAATTACCTGAAACAATAAAATGTTGCATATTCAAATCTCCCTCATGTTTATGCAAATGCTTAATGTAAATGAGAATTCTCTTGGATTTCCTTTAACCCCGAATTAATGGGATTTGAGGGGAATTTTTAAGGACTTTTTTGGGATTTTTAATGGGATTTGAGTGGATTTTTTGGGAATTTTTTTTTGTTTTTTAATGAGATTTGAGGGGGAATTTTGGGGAATTTTTATTGGGATTTGAGGGGGATTTTTAGGAATTTTTTGGGGATTTTTAATGGGATTTTAAGGGATTTTTAGGGAATTTTTTTGGTGTTTTTATGGGATTTGAGGGGGATTTTTAGGGAATTTTTGGGGGATTTTTATAGGATTTGAGGGGATTTTTAGGGACTTTTGGGGGGGATTTTTATGGGATTTTATGGGGGAGTTTTATGCGATTTGAGGGGGATTTTTAGGGAAATTTTTGGGCGATTTTTATGGGATTTGAGGAAATTTTTAGGGAATTTTTGGGGGATTTTTAATGGGATTTGGGGGATTTTTGGGGTATTTTTTATGGGATTTGAGGGGAATTTTTAGGGTTTTTATGTTCCTAAAAAACCCCCCAATTTATTATTTTATATTCTTCATTATCAACCCAGCTAATTAAACATCGTGCTGACGAGCAACCAACTATCAATTAATTAGCAATTCTTCACCTCATCAAGGCCTACTCATTTCTTTTAATTAACTCTATTATTAGCGCTCATCCCTAATTAAAATCTCCCCAAAATCCTTAAAATTTAAAAAATTAAAAATTTCCCTTTCCGGCCTTCCTCCCCCTCCCGCCCAATCAGAACCCGGAAGTCTCCCACCACACCCCGCGGCCGGACTACAACTCCCAGCATCCCCCGCGCGCGCACGCACGGCACGCACGGCGGGCGTGGCCTCCGCCATCTTCTCGGCGCTCCGCGAGCGGCTCCCGGCGGCTCTTAAAGGGGGCACGGCCCGCGGTGGGGCCCACAGGGCGCGGGATGGAGCGCGGAGCGGCGGAGGAGGTTCGGGAACGGCGGCGAGGGGGCGGCGAGGGCGGCGGGGTGGCGGAAGAGCCGCGGGGGTTCCGCCTTCCGCCCCTCTCCCTTCTCCGCCTGCGCCATCCGCTTGAAGGCGCGGCGGTGGGGATGGGGGGGTGGAGGGGGGGCGTGGCTTAAAGGGGGCGTGGCTTAAGGGGGCGTGGTCCTGGTGGGTGTGGCCAATGGGAGGGCGAGGTTTTGGGGGTGGGGCTTGGGGGGCCACACCCTTCCGGTGACCCCCCCCCCCCCATGTGTCCCTTGCCCCCTTAACGCCATCCCATAATACCACCCTCATAATTAAGGGCTGCATAATTAATTAGGGGACCCTAATTCCTCACCCGAACCCCCTCATGGACCCCCGCCATGTCCCCCCGTCACCCTTCTGGTGACCCCCTCCATGTGTCCTTTGCCCCCTTAACGCCATCCCATAATACCACCCTCATAATTAAGGTCTGCATAATTAATTAGGGAACCCTAATTCCTCACCCGAACCCCCTCATGGACCCCCACCATGTCCCCCTTTCACCCTTCTGGTGACCCCCCCCCTCCACGTGTCCTTTGCCCCCTTAACGCCATCCCATAATACCACACTCATAATTAAGGTCTGCATAATTAATTAGGGAACCCTAATTCCTCACCCAATCCCCCTCATGGACCCCCACCATGTCCCCCAGTCACCCTTCTGGTGACCCCCTCCATGTGTCCCTTGCCCCCTTAACGCCATCCCATAATACCACACTCATAATTAAGGTATGCATAATTAATTAGGGAACCCTAATTCCTCACCCAATCCCCCTCATGGACCCCCGCCATGTCCCCCCGTCACCCTTCTGGTGACGCCCTCCATGTGTCCCTTACACCCCATAATAACACCCTCATAATTAAGGTCTGCATAATTAAATAGAGGACCCCGCCACCCCCGTAATTAGCATCCCCATAATTAATTAGGGGACCCTAATTCCTCAACCAAACCCCCTCCCCAAAATTTCCCACCCATCCTCCAGGAACCCCCAAAATTTCCACGAACCTCCAAAATTTCCCGCCCATCATCCATGAAACCCCAAAATTTCCCATGAAACCCCAAAATTTCCCACTGATCCTTCACAAAACCCCAAAATTTCCCACCCATCCTCCATTAAACCCCAAAATTTCCAACAAAAACCCAAAATTTCCCACCGAACCTCCACCAAACCCCAAAATTTCCCACCGAACCTCCACCAAACCCCAAAATTTCCCACCAAACCCCAAAATTTCCCACCGAACCTCCACCAAACCCCAAAATTTCCAACCAAACCCCAAAATTTCCCACCGAACCTCCACCAAACCCCAAAATTTCCAACCAAACCCCAAAATTTCCCAACGAACCTCCACCAAACCCCAAAATTTCCAACCAAACCCCAAAATTTCCCAACAAACCTCCACCAAACCCCAAAATTTCCAACAAAACCCCAAATTTTCCCACCCATCCTCCAGGAACCTCCAAAATTTCCCACCAATCCCCAAAATTTCCCAACGAACCTCCACCAAACCCCAAAATTTCCAACCAAACCCCAAAATTTCCCACCGATCCTCCACCAAACCCCAAAATTTCCAACAAAACCCCAAAATTTCCCACTGAACCTCCACCAAACCCCAAAATTTCCAACAAAACCCCAAAATTTCCCAACGAACCTCCCCCAAACCCCAAAATTTCCCATCAAACCCCAAAATTTCCCACCGAACCTCCACCAAACCCCAAAATTTCCCACTCATCCTCCACCAAACCCCAAAATTTCCCACCAAACCCCAAAATTTCCCACCGAACCTCCACCATACCCCAAAATTTCCAACAAAACCCCAAAATTTCCCAACGATCCTCCACCAAACCCCAAAATTTCCCACCGAACCTCCACCAAACCCCAAAATTTCCAACAAAACCCCAAAATTTCCCAACGAACCTCCACCAAACCCCAAAATTTCCCACCCATCCTCCATTAAACCCCAGAATATCCAACCAAACCCCAAAATTTCCCACCAAACCCCAAAATTTCCAACCAAACCCCAAAATTTCCCACCGATCCCCCACGAACCCCCCCAAATTTCCTCCCCGCCAGCTCGTGCGGCGCCAGAAGCGCCGGGAGCTGGACGCGCGGCGCGGGAAGTGCCGCATCCGCATCGGGGGGCACCTGGAGCGCTGGTGCCGCCTCAAGGAGCAGCTGGGATTCTCCCTGCACTCCCAGCTGGCGCAGTTCCTCCTCGACAGGTGCCTAAAAAAAAGCTGGAAAATTCCTTAAAAAAACCTTGAAATCCTTAAAAAAACCCGGTGGCACAGGGGGGAAAAAAAATCCGAATTTTTCTCCGCTCAGGTACAGCGCTCACGGATCCACCTGGAGCTCAGGTGGGTGTTTCCCTAATTTCTCCTGAATTTGGAGTTCCTGCTGGTGGATTCCTCTTGGGTTAGGCCCAAGCACGGAGCAAATCCCGTTTTCCCAAATTTTGTCATCACCATATTTTTATTTTATTTTTTTTGGGAAGCTGTTTGGTGGTTGTTGGTAATGACAACACCCAGAGGTTTCAAACAGAGGAAAGAACCTCGCAGCCGTCTCCGAACACCTAAAAAACGTAATTTTCGGAGGCGTTTTTCCCAAATTTCCGCCTTTTCCCGGCAGAGGCGGAGCGGCTGCAGCGCCTGGTGGTGCTGTCCCACCGGCACGGGCAGGAGTGCGGGCTCGTGCCCGACGTCCAGCTGCCAACATCTGGCGGCGCGGCGCCGCTGGTTTGGCAATGCGCCGCCGGGCACCGCTTCTCGTGGGGCGGCGACTCCGGCGGAGATTCCGGCGGAGATTCCGGCGGAGATTCCGGAGATTTCGGGCGGAGGCGACGGCGGAGAAGGGACGCGGTGGGAACCAACGAGGACGGAGAGGAGGGAACGGCCGGGGCACCCAAGGGTGACGAGGAGATGGGAGATGGGGGAGGCAGCGGCGGAGCGGGTGAGGAAATCCCGGGAATGGTTCGGGAACGCGCCGCGTTCGGCATTCCGACGGTTCCGGGGGGTTCCCAGTTGGAGCGTGGTGGATGGAAAATGAGGCGAGGCCTCAACACCAAAACCTGACTAAATTTAACCCAAAAATCCTAATCCTAACCCAAAAACCTCACTAAAATAACCCAAAAATCCTAATCCTAACCCTAACCCCAAAACCTGACTAAATTTAACCCAAAAATCCTAATCCTAACCCCAAAATCTCACTAAATTTAACCCAAAAATCCTAATCCTAACCCCAAAACCTGACTAAATTTAACCCAAAAATCCTAACCCTAACCCAAAAACCTGACTAAAATAACCCAAAAATCCTAATCCTAACCCTAACCCCAAAACCTGACTAAATTTAACCCAAAAATCCTAACCCTAATCCTAACCCCAAAACCTGACTAAATTTAACCCAAAAATCCTAACCCTAATCCTAACCCCAAAACCTGACTAAATTTAACCCAAAAATCCTAATCCTAACCCCAAAACCTGACTAAATTTAACCCAAAAATCCTAAACCTAATCCTAATCCTAACCCCAAAACCTGACTAAATTTAACCCAAAAATCCTGACCCAGTTCCACCATCCCAGAAGGATCAGAAACCGCCCCAACTCCAAAATTTTCAAAAACCGAACCCTAACCCAAACGCAAATTCAAACCTTAACCCAAACCCAAACTGTAATCCTAACCCAAACCCAAACCTAAACCTTAACCCAAACCTAAACCTTAACCCAACCCCAAACCCAAACCTTAACCTTAACCCAAACCTTAACCTTAACCCAACCCCAACCCAAACCCAAACCCAAACCTTAACCCAAACCCAAACTGTAATCCTAACCCAAACCCAAACCTTAACCTTAACCCAACCCAAACCTTAACCTTAACCCAAACCCAAACCCAACCCCAACCCCAACCCAAACCCAAACTCAAACCCAAACCTAAACCCAAACCCAAACCTTAACCCAAACCCAACTCCAACCCCAACCCAAACCCAAACCCAAACCCAAACCCAAACCCAAACCCAAACCCAAACCTTAACCCAACCCAAACCTTAACCCAAACCCAAACCCAAACCCAAACCCAAACCCAAACTCAAACTCAAACCCAAACCTAAACCCAAACCCAAAACTTAACCTAAACTCAAGCCCAATCCCAAACTCAAACCCAAACCCAGACCTGAACTTCTCCAAACCCAAAACCTTCCTAATCCAAACCTTAACCCAACCCCAACCCTAACCCAACCCCAACCCAACCCCAACCCCAACCCAACCCAAACCCAACCCCAACCCCAACCCCAACCCAACCCCAACCCCAAACCCAAACTCAAACCCAAACCCAGACCCGAACTTCTCCAAACCCAAAACCTTCCTAATCCAAACCTTAACCCAAACCTTAACCCAAACCCAAACCTAAACCTAAACCCAACCCAAACCCAAACCCAAACCCAAACTCAAACCCAAACCCAGACCCGAACTTCTCCAAACCCAAAACCTTCCTAATCCAAACCTTAACCCAAACCTTAACCCAAACCCAAACCCAACCCCAACCCAAACCCAAACTCAATCCCAACCCAAATCCAAACCCAAAACCAATCCCAACCCAAATCCAAACACAAACTCAAACCCAAACCCAAACCTGAACTTCCCCAAACCCAAAACCTTCCTAATCCAAACCTTAATCCAAACCTTAACCCAACCCAAACCCAAACCCAACCCAAACCCAACCCCAACCCAAACCCAAACTCAAATCCAAATCCAAACCCAAACTCAAACCCAAACTTCTCCAAACCCAAAACCTTCCTAATCCAAACCCCAACCCAACCTCAACCCAAACCTTAACCCAAACCCAAACCCAAACCCAACCCAAACCCAAACCCAAACCCAAACCCAGACCCAAACTTCTCCAAACCCAAAACCTTCCAAACCCAAACCCAACCCCAACCCAACCCCAACCCAACCCAAACCCAACCCAAACCCAACCCCAACCCAAACCCAAACTCAAATCCAAATCCAAACCCAAACCCAGACCCGAACTTCTCCAAACCCAAAACCTTCCTAATCCAAACCATAACCCAACCTCAACCCAAACCTTAACCCAACCCAACCCAACCCAACCCAACCCCAACCCAACCCCAACCCCAACCCCAACCCAACCCCAACCCAACCCCAACCCAACCCCAACCCCAACCCAACCCCAACCCCAACCCCAACCCAACCCCAACCCCAACCCCAACCCCAATCCCAATCCCAACCCAAATCCAAACCCCAACCCCAACCCAACCCAAACCCAAACCCAAACCCAACCCCAACCCAAACCCAAACCCAGACTCAAACTTCTCCAAACCCAAACCCTTCCTAATCCAAGCCCAAACCCAAACCCAAACACAACCCTTCCAACACCCCCATCCACCCAACTCTCCATCCTCCTCCTCACCTCACCACCCTCCTGTCCCCTTCCAGCCCCTCAGGCGCCGCCGGACCCGGACCCGGCGCTGGCGACCTCCGACAGGTGAGCAGCGGCAAACCCCCGGCGACGCCGGCGCTTCCGTCCGGCGCCGTCCTCGCCACCGCCGCCGGGCTGACCCCGCTCCTTGTCCGGCAGCGCCGAGCCGGGGGACAAGGTGGATGAACCCCGAGAGGAAGAGGAGGATGAAGATTCTGACCTGGCCTACGGCGACGATGCGCGCGATGAGAATTATCACCCGTCCTCGGATAGGTGGGAAGGGAGCTCCGGGTGGGGATGGGGTGGGGAACTCCACGGAGACCAGTTCAGACCAGTATGGCACTGGGAGGGTTTCGGGCGCGGCGGTTTGCGGGGTGGAGGTGGGGACAGAGTAAAAAGGCGGTTTTGGGGTCAAAAGGGAATTTTGGAGAGGGATTTTTGGGTCTCAGCTGAGGGAAGGGATTTGGCATATCCAACCGATGTTCAGCCAGCGTGTAACCAAATTCAGTGAACAACCATGACGCACTCATCTCCTACCAAAACCAACCCAAATCCAAATCCAACCCAAACCCAAACCCAAATCCAAACCCAAATCCAAATCCAAACCCAAATCCAAACCCAAATCCAACCCAAATCCAAATTCAAACCCAAACCCAAATCCAAATCCAAATCCAAATGCAAATGCAAATCCAAATGCAAATGCAAATCCAAATGCAAATGCAAATCCAAATCCAAACCGAAATCCCAACCCAAACCCAAACCCAAATCCAACCTAAACCCAAATCCAAACCCAAATCCAAATCCAAACCCAAACCCAAACCCAAACCCAACCCAAACCCAAATCCAAATTCAAACCCAAATCCAAATCCAAACCTAAACCCAAACCCAAACCCAAATCCAAACCCAAATCGAACCCAAACCCAAACCCAAATCCAAATCCACTCCATGACTAACCATAACTTGCTCCTTTCCACCAAATCCAACCCAAATCCAACCCAAACCCAAACACAAATCCAGACCCAAACCCACTCCATGACCAACCATAACTTGCTCCTTTCCACCAAATCCAACCCAAACCCAAATCCAACCCAAACCCAAACCCAAATCCCATCCATGACCAACCAGAACTCGCTCATCTCCTACCAAATCCAACCCAAACCCAAACCCAACCCAAATCCAAATCCAAACCCAAACCTAAATCCAAGTCCAAACCCAAACCCAAACCCAACCCAAACCAAAATTCAACCCAAACCCAACCCAACCCAAATCCAAATCCAAACCCAAACCCAAACCCAACCCAAACCCAAATCCAAACCCAAACCCAAACCCAACCCAAATCCACTCCATGACCAACCATAACGCGCTCAGTTCCACCAAATCCAACCCAAACCCAAACCCAACCCAACCCAAACCCAAATCCAAACCCAACCCAACCCAAACCCAAATCCAAACCCAAACCCAAACCCAAATCCAAACCCAAATCCAAACCCAAACCCAACCCAAACCCAACCCAAACCCAACCCAAACCCAACCCAAATCCAAAACCAAACCCAAATCCAACTCAACCCAACCCCAACCCAACCCCAACCCAACCCCAACCCAACCCCAACCCAACCCCAACCCAAACCCAAATCGAAACCCAAATCCAACCCAAACCTAAACCCAAATCCCATCCATGACCAACCATAACGTGCTCAGTTCCACCAAATCCAACCGAAACCCAAACCCAACCCAAATCCAAACCCAAATCCAAACCCAAACCCAAACCCAAATCCAAACCCAAATCCAAACCCAAACCCAACCCAAACCCAACCCAAACCCAACCCAAACCCAAACCCAAACCCAAACCCAAACCCAAACCGAAATCCAAACCCAACCTCACATCCAACCCAAATCCAACCCGAACCCAAATCGAAACCCAAATCCAACCCAAACCTAAACCCAAATCCCATCCATGACCAACCATAACGCGCTCAGTTCCACTAAATCCAACCCAAACCCAAACCCAAACCCAACCCCAACCCAACCCCAAACCCAAACCCAAACCCAAACCCAAACCCAAACCCAAACCCAAACCCAAACCCACTCCATGACCAACCATAACGCGCTCAGTTCCACCGAATCCAACCCAAACCCAACCCAACCCCAACCCAAACCCAACCCAAACCCAAACCCAAACCCAACCCAAATCTAAATCCAAATCCAAACCCAAACCCAAATCCAAACGCAAATCCAAATCCAAACCCAAATCCAAACCCAAACCCAACCCAAACCCAACCCAAACCCAACCCAAACCCAAACCCAAACCCAAACCCAAACCCAAACCCAAACCCAACCCAAACCCAAATCGAAACCCAAATCCAACCCAAACCTAAACCCAAATCCCATCCATGACCAACCATAACGCGCTCAGTTCCACTAAATCCAACCCAAACCCAAACCCAAACCCAACCCAAACCCAACCCAACCCAAACCCAACCCAAACCCAAATCCAAACCCAAATCCACTCCATGACCAACCATAACGCGCTCAGTTCCACCAAATCCAACCCAAACCCAAACCCAACCCCAAACCCAACCCCAACCCAACCCAAACCCCTTCACCCCACCCGCTCTGTGCCCCGAACAGCCCCTCGGCGCCGCAGCGACGCCAGAACCGACCCAGAACGTGCCGGAAGCCCATCAAGGAGGAGCCGCCCCTGCCCGGCTCCGTCCCCTTGGAGGAGGAGAGCGGCCGGGCCAGGTGAGTCCTGGTGGCCACCGCGGCGAGGGGACGGCGGTCGGAGTCGTCACCTTGGGCGTCCTCAAGTTTTTGGGGGGGTCTGAGTTGTGGTTTTGGGGTCTCAGTCGTGGTTTTGGTGTCCGAGTTGTGGTTTTGGGGTCCAAGTTGTGGTTTTGGGGTCCGAGTTCTGGTTTTTGGGGTCTGAGTTGTGTTTTTGGGGTCCGAGTTTTGTTTTTGGGGTCCCAGTTGTGTTTTTTGGGGTCCCAGTTGTGTTTTTGGGGTCCAAGTTGTGTTTTTGGGGTCCGAGTTGCATTTTTGTGGTCCGAGCTGTGTTTTTGGGGTCCAAGTTGTGGTTTTGGGATCCTAGTTGTGGTTTTGGGGTCTGAGCTGTGTTTTTGGGGTCCAAGTTGCGTTTTTGAGGTCCAAGTTGTGTTTTTGGGGTCCAAGTTGTGTTTTTTGGGGTCCGAGTTGTGGTTTTGGGGCCCGAGTTGCAGTTTTGGGGTCCGAGTTGTGTTTTTGGGGTCCGAGTTGTGGTTTTGGGGTCCAAGTTGTGGTTTTTGGGGTCCGAGTTGCGTTTTTGGGGTCCAAGTTGTGTTTTTGGAGTCCAAGTTGAGTTTTTTGGGGTCTGAGTTGTGGGTTTTGGGGTCTGAGTTGCGGTTTTGGGGTCCGAGTTGCGTTTTTGGGGTCCGAGCTGTGTTTTTGGGGTCCGAGTTGAGTTTTTGGGGTCTGAGTTGTGTATTTGGGGTCCGAGTTGTGGTTTTAGAGTCCAAGTTGTGGTTTTGGGTTCCGAGTTGTGTATTTGGGGTCCAAGTTGTGTTTTTGGGGTCCGAGTTGTGGTTTTTGGGGTCCAAGTTGTGTTTTTGGCGTCCGAGTTGTGTTTTTGGGGTCCGAGTTGCGTTTTTGGGGTCCGAGTTGTGTTTTTGGGGTCTGAGTTGTGTTTTTTGGGGTCCGAGTTGTGTTTTTGTGGTCCAAGTTGCGTTTTTGAGGTCCGAGTTGCGTTTTTGGGGTCCGAGTTCTGTTTTTTGGGGTCCGAGTTGTGGTTTTGGGGTCCAAGTTGTGGTTTTGGGGTCCGAGTTGTGGTTTTGGGGTCCGAGTTGCGTTTTTGGGGTCTGAGTTGTGGTTTGGGGGTCTGAGTTGTGGTTTTGGGGTCCGAGTTGTGGTTTTTGGGGTCTGAGTTGAGTTTTTGGGGTCTGAGTTGAGTTTTTGGGGTCCAAGTTGAGTTTTTGGGGTCCGAGTTGTGTTTTTGGGGTCCGAGTTGCGTTTTTGGGGTCCGAGTTGTGTTTTTGGGGTCTGAGTTGTGTTTTTGGGGTCCGAGTTGTGGTTTTTGGGGTCCGAGTTGTGTTTTTGTGGTCCGAGTTGCGTTTTTGGGGTCCGAGTTGTGTTTTTGGGGTCCGAGTTGCGGTTTTGGGGTCCGAGTTGCGTTTTTGGGGTCCGAGTTGTGGTTTTGGGGTCCAAGTTGAGTTTTTTGGGGTCCGAGTTGTGTTTTTGGGGTCCGAGTTGTGTTTTTGGGGTCTCGTCGATCTAACGAGGGGTTTGGAAATCCAAAATCTCGTCTGGGGCCTTCGTTGAGTTTGGTGTCTCCCAACCTCGTCCCCTCGTGGGGACAATCCAGGAGGAGACAGCCAAAGGTTGGGGGGCCATGGGAGGGGATGAAGAAGATCTCGGGGCGCGACGTGGTGGAAGAAGCAGAAAATTCAATTTTTTGTACTAAAAAAAAGATTAAATTGGTCCCTCGGGGCTTTGCTGGGGGTTGGATTCAGATCCCACACATCCAGGTGGATTTTCATAAAATTCAATGTGCACAAAATTCAAAAAAATTCAATTTTTTGTGCTAAAAAAAAGATTAAATTGGTCCCTCGGGGCTTTGCTGGGGGATGGATTCAGATCCGACACATCCAGATGGATTTAATAAAATTCAATGTGCACAAAATTCAAAAAAATTCAATTTTTTGTGCTAAAAAAAAGATTAAATTGGTCCCTCGGGGCTTCGCTGGGGGTTGGATTCAGATCCGACACATCCAGATGGATTTAATAAAATTCAATGTGCACAAAATTCAAAAAAATTCAATTTTTTGTGCTAAAAAAAAGATTAAATTGGTCCCTCGGGGCTTCGCTGGGGGTTGGATTCAGATCCGACACATCCAGATGGATTTAATAAAATTAAATGTGCACAAAATTCAAAAAAATTCAATTTTTTGTGCTAAAAAAAAGATTAAATTGGTCCCTCGGGGCTTCGCTGGGGGTTGGATTCAGATCCGACACATCCAGATGGATTTAATAAAATTAAATGTACACAAAATTAAAAAAAATTCAATTTTTTGTGCTAAAAAAAAGATTAAATTGGTCCCTCGGGGCTTTGCTGGGGGTTGGATTCAGATCCGACACATCCAGATGGATTTAATAAAATTAAATGTGCACAAAATTCAAAAAAATTCAATTTTTTGTGCTAAAAAAAAGATTAAATTGGTCCCTCGGGGCTTTGCTGGGGGATGGATTCAGATCCGACACATCCAGATGGATTTTCAAAAAATTCAATGTGCAGAAAATTCAATGTACATAAAATTAAAAGTGCACAAAATTCAATGTACACAAAATTAAACGCACACAAAATTCAATGCGCACAAAATTCAATGTGCACAAAATTAAAAGTGCACAAAATTCAATGTACGCAAAATTAAAAGTGCACAAAATTCAATGCACACAAAATTAAAAGCGCACAAAATTAAACGTGCACAAAATTCAATGTACAAAAATTCAATGTGCACAAAATTCAATGCACACAAAATTAAAAGCGCGCAAAATTAAATGTGCAGAAAATTCAATGTACACAAAATTAAAAGTGCAGAAAATTCAATGTGCACAAAATTAAAAGTGCACAAAATTCAACGTACACAAAATTCAACGTACAAAAATCCAATGCACACAAAATTAAAAGTGCGCAAAATTCAATGCACAAAATTCAATGTACACAAAATTAAACGTGCAGAAAATTCAATGTGCACAAAATTAAAAGTGCACAAAATTCAACGTACACAAAATTCAATGTACAAAAATCCAATGCGCACAAAATTAAAAGTGCACAAAATTAAACGTGCACAAAATTCAATGTACACAAAATTAAAAGTGCACAAAATTCAATGCGCACAAAATTCAATGCGCACAAAATTCAATGTGCACAAAATTCAATGTACACAAAATTAAACGTACAAAAATTCAATGCACACAAAATTAAAAGCGCGCAAAATTAAATGTGCAGAAAATTCAATGTACACAAAATTCAATGTACACAAAATTCAATGCACACAAAATTAAATCTACAAAAATTCAATGTACACAAAATTCAATGTACACAAAATTCAATGCACACAAAATTAAATCTACAAAAATTCAATGCGCACAAAATTAAAAGTGCACAAAATTCAATGCACAAAAAATTAAACGTGCAGAAAATTCAATGTACACAAAATTCAACGTACACAAAATTCAATGTACACAAAATTCAACGTACAAAAATTCAATGTTTTGTGCTAAAAAAAAAAGCTGAAATTCGCTCAAAAATGAATTTTTCCCCTCGCAGCTGCCGGCGGCCGAGCGACGCAGACACGGCTCAGATCGGCCCCAAGAGGATCAGGTACTTTTGGGGCAAAAAAACCGGGAAAAATTCCAGGAATTCCGAGATTTTCCCAACCTTTTTATCCCGAATTTCTCTCGGCAGGAAGGCGGCGAAGAGGGAAATCCTCCTGTGCGACTTCGAGGGATGCGGAAAAATCTTCTCCAACCGCCAGTACCTGAACGTGAGCTGATCGGTGCTTTTATGACATTTGGATTTTCATTTTCATTTTTATTTTATTTTATTTTTAATTTTAATTTTAATTTTATTTTTAATTTCATTTTAATTTTATTTTAAATTTTTAATTTTAATTTTAATTTTATTTTTAATTTTATTTTTAATTTTAATTTTATTTTAAATTTTTAATTTTATTTTTAATTGTCTTTTAAATTTTATTCTTAATTTTATTTTTAATTTTATTTTTAATTTCATTTTAATTTTATTTTAAATTTTTAATTTTATTTTTAATTTTATTTTTAATTTTATTTTTAATTTTAATTTTATTTTAAATTTTTAATTTTATTTTTAATTTTAATTTTATTTTTCATTTCATTTTAAATTTCATTTTAAATTTTTTATTTAATTTTGAATTTTATTTTTAAATTTATTTTTTAATTTTATTCTTAATTTTATTCTTAATTTCATTTTTAATTTCATTTTAAATTCTTAATTTTACTTTTAATTTTATTTTTAATTTTATTTTTATTTTTATTTTAAATTCTTAATTTTATTTTTAATTTTCATTTTATTTTTATTTTTACTTTTATTTTTAATTTCATTTTAATTTTATTTTAAATTCTTAATTTTATTTTTAATTTTATTTTTAATTTCATTTTAAATTTCATTTTAAATTTTTAATTTTATTTTTAATTTCATTTTTAATTTCATTTTTTATTTCATTTTTTATTTCATTTTAAATTTTTAATTTTATTTTTAATTCCATTTTTATTTTTATTTTAAAATTTTAATTTTATTTTTCATTTCATTTTTCATTTTCTTTTTAATTTCATTTCTAATTTTATTTTAAATTTTTAATTTTATTTTCAATTTTAATTTTAATTTTAATTTTATTTTTCACTTTATTTTAAATTTTTAATTTTAATTTTTAATTTTATCTTTAATTTTATCTTTAATTTTATTTTAAATTTTTAATTTTATTTTTCATTTTATTTTTAATTTCATTTAAAATTTCATTTTAAATTCTTAATTTTATTTTTAATTGTATTTTTAATTTCATTTTTAATTCCATTTTAAATTTCATTTTAAATTTTTAATTTTAATTTTATTTTTTAATTTTATTTTTAATTTTATTTTTATGGAATTTATAATTTTATTTTAAATTTTTAATTTTCTTTTTAAATTTCTTTTTAAATTTAATTTTCAATTTTATTTTTAATTTTATTTTTAATTTCATTTTAAATTTCATTTTAAATTTTTAATTTTGTTTTTAATTTCATTTAATTTTATTTTAAATTCTTAATTTTATTTTTAATTTTATTTTTAATTCCATTTTAAATTCCATTTTAAATTTCATTTTAAATTTTTATTTTTAATTTTATTTTTAACTTTTATTTTTAATTTTATTTTTATGGTATTTATAATTTCATTTTAAATTTTTAATTTTCTTTTTAATTTCATTTTAAATTTAATTTTAAATTTCATTTTAAATTTTAAATTTTCTTTTAAATTTTCTTTTTTAAATTTTATTTTCAATTTTATTTTTAATTTCATTTTAAATTTCATTGTAAATTTTTAATTTTATTTATAATTTTAATTTTTAATTTCATTTTTAATTTTATATTTAATTTCATTTTAAATTTCATTTTAAATTCTTAATTTTCTTTTTAATTTCATTTTAAATTTCATTTTAAATTTCATTTTAAATTTTAAATTTTAATTTTATTTTTTAATTTTATTTTTAATTTTAATTTTATGGAATTTATAATTTTATTTTAAATTTTTAATTTTATTTTTAATTTCATTTTAAATTTAATTTTAAATTTCATTTTAAATTTTTAATTTTATTTTAAATTTCATTTTAAATTTCATTTTAAATTCTTAATTTTCTTTTAAATTTCATTTTAAATTTCATTTTAAATTTCATTTTAAGTTTTTAATTTTAATTTTATTTTTTAATTTTATTTTTAATTTTCTTTTTTAAATTTAATTTTTAATTTTATTTTTAATTTCATTTTAAATTTAATTTTAAATTTCATTTTAAATTTTTAATTTTATTTTAAATTTCATTTTAAATTTCATTTTAAATTCTTAATTTTCTTTTAAATTTCATTTTAAATTTCATTTTAAATTTCATTTTAAGTTTTTAATTTTAATTTTATTTTTTAATTTTATTTTTAATTTTATTTTTATGGAATTTATAATTTCATTTTAAATTTTTAATTTTCTTTTTAATTTTCTTTTTTAAATTTAATTTTTAATTTTATTTTTAATTTCATTTTAAATTTCATTTTAAATTTTTAATTTCATTTTAAATTTCATTTTAAATTTCATTTTAAATTTTTAATTTTAATTTTAATTTTCTTTTTAATTTTCTTTTTCATTTTATTTTTCATTTTATTTTTAAATTTATTTTTAAATTTATTTTTAATTTCATTTTAAATTTTTAATTTTCTTTTTTAAATTTAATTTTAATTTTCTTTTTAATTTTATTTTTTAAATTTTCTTTTCAATTTTCTTTTCAATTTCTTTTTTAAATTTAATTTTCAATTTTCTTTTTAATTTTCTTTTTTAAATTTTCTTTTCAATTTTCTTTTAAATTTTTTTTAAATTTAATTTTCAATTTTCTTTGTAATTTTCTTTTTTAAATTTAATTTTCAATTTTATTTTAAATTTCTTTTTTAAATTTAATTTTCAATTTTCTTTTTAATTTCTTTTTAAATTTAATTTTAATTTTAATTTTAATTTTCTTTTTAATTTCATTTTAAATTTTATTTTAAATTTCATTTTAAATTTTTAATTTTAATTTTAATTTTTTTTAATTTTCTTTTAAATTTTCTTTTTTAAATTTAATTTTCAATTTTATTTTTAATTTCTTTTTAAATTTAATTTTAATTTTAATTTTAATTTTCTTTTTAATTTCATTTTAAATTTTATTTTAAATTTCATTTTAATTTTAATTTTAATTTTAATTTTCTTTTAAATTTTCTTTTAAATTCTCTTTTTTAAATTTTCTTTTAAATTTTCTTTTTAATTTTCTTTTTTAAATTTAATTTTCAATTTTATTTTTAATTTTTTTTAAATTTAATTTTAATTTTAATTTTAATTTTCTTTTTAATTTCATTTTAAATTTTATTTTAAATTTCATTTTAAATTTTTAATTTTAATTTTAATTTTTTTTAATTTTCTTTTAAATTTTCTTTTTTAAATTTAATTTTCAATTTTATTTTTAATTTCTTTTTTAAATTTAATTTTCAATTTTATTTTTAATTTCTTTTTAAATTTAATTTTAATTTTAATTTTAATTTTCTTTTTAATTTCATTTTAAATTTCATTTTAAATTTCATTTTAAATTTTAATTTTAATTTTAATTTTTTTTAAATTTTCTTTTAAATTTTCTTTTTTAAATTTAATTTTCAATTTTATTTTTAATTTTTTTTAAATTTAATTTTCAATTTTATTTTTAATTTTTTTAAATTTAATTTTAATTTTAATTTTCTTTTTAATTTCATTTTAAATTTTATTCTAAATTTCATTTTAAATTTTTAATTTTAATTTTAATTTTCTTTTAAATTTTCTTTTAAATTCTCTTTTTTAAATTTTCTTTTAAATTTTCTTTTTAATTTCTTTTTTAAATTTAATTTTCAATTTTATTTTTAATTTCCTTTTAAATTTAATTTTCAATTTTATTTTAATTTTCTTTTTTAAATTTAATTTTCAATTTTATTTTTAATTTTTTTTAAATTTAATTTTCAATTTTATTTTTAATTTTTTTTAATTTAATTTTAATTTTATTTTTAATTTTCTTTTTAATTTCATTTTAAATTTTATTTTAAATTTCATTTTAAATTTCTAATTTTAATTTTAATTTTTTTTTAATTTTCTTTTAAATTCTCTTTTAAATTTTCTTTTAAATTTTCTTTTTAATTTTCTTTTTTAAATTTAATTTTCAATTTTCTTTTTAATGTTTTTAAAATTTAATTTTCAATTTTATTTTTAATTTTCTTTTTTAAATTTAATTTTCAATTTTCTTTTTAATTTCTTTTTTAAATTTAATTTTCAATTTTATTTTTAATTTTCTTTTTTAAATTTAATTTTCAATTTTATTTTTAATTCTTTTTAAATTTAATTTTAATTTTAATTTTAATTTTCTTTTTAATTTCATTTTAAATTTTATTTTAAATTTCATTTTAAATTTCTAATTTTAATTTTAATTTTTTTTTAATTTTCTTTTAAATTCTCTTTTAAATTTTCTTTTAAATTTTCTTTTTAATTTTCTTTTTTAAATTTAATTTTCAATTTTATTTTTAATTTTTTTTAAATTTAATTTTCAATTTTCTTTTTAATTTTCTTTTTTAAATTTAATTTTAAATTTTCTTTTTAATTTTCTTTTTTAAATTTAATTTTAATTTTCTTTTTAATTTTTTTTAAATTTAATTTTCAATTTTCTTTGTAATTTTCTTTTTTAAATTTAATTTTCAATTTTATTTTTAATTTCTTTTTTAAATTTAATTTTCAATTTTATTTTTAATTTCTTTTTAAATTTAATTTTAATTTTAATTTTAATTTTCTTTTTAATTTCATTTTAAATTTTATTTTAAATTTCATTTTAAATTTTTAATTTTAATTTTAATTTTTAATTTTCTTTCTAATTTTTTTAAATTTAATTTTAATTTTATTTTTAATTTTTTTTAATTTAATTTTCAATTTTCTTTTTAATTTCCTTTTTTATTTTAATTTTAATTTTATTTTTAATTTCTTTTTTAAATTTAATTTTCAATTTTATTTTTAATTTTTTTAAATTTAATTTTAATTTTATTTTTAATTTTTTTAAATTTAATTTCAATTTTCTTTTTAATTTTCTTTTTAATTTCATTTTAAATTTTATTTTAAATTTTATTTTTAATTTCTTTTTTAATTTAATTTTCAATTTTATTTTTAATTTTTTTTAATTTAATTTTCAATTTTATTTCTAATTTTTTAAATTTAATTTTAATTTTCTTTTTAATTTCTTTTTTAAATTTAAATTTAATTTTATTTTTAATTTTTTAAAATTTAATTTTAATTTTAATTTTAATTTTCTTTTTAATTTCATTTTAAATTTCTTTTTTAAATTTAATTTTAATTTTATTTTTATTTTTTTAATTTAAATTTTAATTTAATTTCTAATTCCTGTCACCTTGGCAGCACCACCGGAAGTACCAGCACGTGCAGCAGAAAACGTTCCGGTGCTCGGAGCCGAGCTGCGGAAAATCCTTCGACTTCAAGAAGCACCTGAAGGAACACGAGAAGCTGCACAGCGGTGAGGCCGCAATTCCCGGGAATTTACGGAATTCCACGGCATAATTGGGAATTACAGCAACAATTGTTGGGTTTTTCCATGGATTTATGGAATTTCACCCGGTAATTGGGAATTAAACCTCCAATTTTTGGGTTTTCCCAAGAATTTACGGAATTTCACCCGGTAATTGGGAGTTAAACCTCCCATTTTTGGGTTTTTCCATGGATTTACGGAATTACACCTCCAATTGTTGGGTTTTCCCAAGAATTTATGGAATTTCACGGGATAATTGGGAGTTAAACCTCCAATTTTTGGGTTTTTCCATGGATTTATGGAATTTCATGGGATAATTGGGAATTACACCAACAATTGTTGGGTTTTTCCATGGATTTATGGAATTACACCTCCAATTTTTGGGTTTTCCCAAGAATTTACGGAATTCCACGGGATAATTGGGAATTACGCCAACAATTGTTGGGTTTTCCCAAGAATTTACGGAATTTCACGGGATAATTGGGAATTACACCAACAATTGTTGGGTTTTCCCATGGATTTATGGAATTTCACGGGGTCATTTGGAGTTCCACCTCCAATTTTTGGGTTTTCCCATGGATTTACAGAATTTCACGGGATAATTGGGAATTACACCAACAATTTTTGGGTTTTCCCAAGAATTTACGGAATTTCACCCGGTAATTGGGAGTTAAACCTCCAATTTTTGGGTTTTCCCAGGAATTTACGGAATTTCAGGGGATAATTGGGAATTACACCAACAATTGTTGGGTTTTCCCAAGAATTTATGGAATTTCACCCGGTAATTGGGAATTACACCAACAAGTGTTGGGTTTTCCCAAGAATTTACGGAATTTCACGGGATAATTGGGAATTAAACCTCCAATTTTTGGGTTTTCCCATGGATTTATGGAATTACACCTCCCATTTTTGGGTTTTCCCATGGATTTATGGAATTTCACGGGATAATTGGGAATTAAACCTCCAATTTTTGGGTTTTTCCATGGATTTATGGAATTACACCTCCAATTTTTGGGTTTTTCCATGGATTTATGGAATTTCACCCGGTAATTGGGAGTTAAACCTCCAATTTTTGGGTTTTTCCATGGATTTACGGAATTTCACGGGATAATTGGGAATTAAACCTCCAATTTTTGGGTTTTCCCAAGAATTTACGGAATTTCACGGGATAATTGGGAATTACACCAACAATTGTTGGGTTTTCCCATGGATTAACGGAATTTCACGGGATAATTGGGAATTACACCAACAATTGTTGGGTTTTCCCAAGAATTTATGGAATTTCACGGGATAATTGGGAGTTAAACCTCCAATTTTTGGGTTTTCCCAAGAATTTACGGAATTTCACGGGATAATTGGGAATTACACCTCCCATTTTTGGGTTTTCCCATGGATTTACGGAATTTCAGGGGATAATTGGGAATTACACCAACAATTGTTGGGTTTTCCCAAGAATTTATGGAATTACACCTCCAATTTTTGGGTTTTCCCAAGAACTTATGGAATTTCACGGGATAATTGGGAATTACGCCAACAATTGTTGGGTTTTCCCAAGAATTTACGGAATTTCACGGGATAATTGGGAATTAAACCAACAATTTTTGGGTTTTTCCATGGATTTATGGAATTACACCTCCAATTTTTGGGTTTTCCCAAGAATTTACGGAATTTCAGGGGATAATTGGGAATTACACCAACAATTGTTGGGTTTTCCCAAGAATTTACGGAATTTCACCCGGTAATTGGGAGTTAAACCTCCCATTTTTGGGTTTTCCCAAGAATTTATGGAATTACACCTCCAATTTTTGGGTTTTCCCAAGAATTTACGGAATTCCACGGGATAATTGGGAATTACGCCAACAATTGTTGGGTTTTCCCAAGAATTTACGGAATTTCACGGGATAATTGGGAATTAAACCTCCAATTTTTGGGTTTTCCCAAGAATTTATGGAATTTCACCCGGTAATTGGGAATTAAACCTCCAATTTTTGGGTTTTCCCAAGAATTTATGGAATTTCACCCGGTAATTGGGAATTAAACCTCCAATTTTTGGGTTTTCCCATGGATTTATGGAATTACACCTCCAATTTTTGGGTTTTCACATGGATTTACGGAATTTCACGGGATAATTGGGAATTACACCTCCAATTTTTGGGTTTTCCCAAGAATTTACGGAATTCCACGGGATAATTGGGAATTACACCAACAATTTTTGCGTTTTTCCATGGATTTATGGAATTTCACAGGATAATTGGGAATTAAACCTCCAATTTTTGGGTTTTTCCATGGATTTATGGAATTTCACGGGATAATTGGGAATTACACCAACAATTTTTGGGTTTTCCCAAGAATTTACAGAATTCCACGGGATAATTGGGAATTACACCAACAATTGTTGGGTTTTCCCAAGAATTTATGGAATTTCACGGGATAATTGGGAATTACACCAACAATTGTTGGGTTTTCCCAAGAATTTACGGAATTTCATGGGGTAATCAGGAGTTAAACCTCCAATTTTTGGGTTTTTCCACGGATTTATGGAATTTCACGGGATAATTGGGAATTACACCAACAATTTTTGGGTTTTCCCATGGATTTACGGAATTTCACGGGATAATTGGGAATTACACCAACAATTGTTGGGTTTTCCCAAGAATTTATGGAATTTCACCCGGTAATTGGGAATTAAACCTCCAATTTTTGGGTTTTTCCATGGATTTACGGAATTACACCTCCAATTTTTGGGTTTTCCCAAAAATTTATGGAATTTCACGGGATAATTGGGAGTTAAACCTCAAATTTTTGGGTTTTCCCATGGATTTATGGAATTACACCTCCCATTTTTGGGTTTTCCCATGGATTTATGGAATTTCACGGGATAATTGGGAATTACACCTCCCATTTTTGTGTTTTCCCATGGATTTATGGAATTCCACAGGATAATTGGGAATTAAACCTCCAATTTTTGGGTTTTCCCAAGAATTTATGGAATTTCACCCGGTAATTGGGAGTTAAACCTCCCATTTTTGGGTTTTTCCATGGATTTACGGAATTACACCTCCAATTTTTGGGTTTTCCCAAGAATTTATGGAATTTCACGGGATAATTGGGAGTTCCACCTCCCATTTTTGTGTTTTCCCAAGAATTTACGGAATTTCACAGTGTCATTTGGAGTTCCACCTCCCATTTTTGGGTTTTCACATCCCACCCATTCCCAAATTCCCATCCCGAGGATCCCGATGGTTTTTCCAGGTTGGATCAACCCCGATTTTTCCCGTTTTTTTTGGTTTTTTCCCCTTTTCCCAGACAAACGGGATTACATCTGCGAGTTCTGCGCGCGCTCCTTCCGCACCAGCAGCAACCTCATCATCCACCGGCGCATCCACACCGGGGAGAAGCCGCTCCAGTGAGTCCCGGAAATCCCAGTTCATTCCCAGAAAATCCCAGTTCCTTCCAGGAAATCCCAGTTCATTCCCAGGAAATCCCAGTTCCTCCCAGGAAAAACCAGTTTATTCCCAGGAAATCCCAGTTCTGAAATCCCAGTTCATTCCAGGAAATCCCAGTTCATTCCAGGAAATCCCAGTTCATTCCAGGAAAAACCAGTTTATTCCCAGGAAATCCCAGTCCCATTCCCAGGAAATCCCAGTTCTGAAATCCCAGTCCATTCCCAGGAAATCCCAGTTCCTTCCAGGAAATCCCAGTTCTGAAATCCCAGTCCCATTCCCAGGAAATCCCAGTTCCTTCCAGGAAATCCCAGTTCCTTCCAGGAAATCCCAGTTCTGAAATCCCAGTTCCATTCCCAGGAAATCCCAGTCCCATTCCCAGGAAATCCCAGTCCCATTCCCAGGAAATCCCAGTTCCATTCCCGGGAAATCCCAGTTCCATTCCCAGGAAATCCCAGTTCCTTCCAGGAAATCCCAGTTCCATTCCCAGGAAATCCCAGTTCCTTCCAGGAAATCCCAGTTCCTTCCCAGGAAATCCCAGTTCCATTTAACGGTTCTCCTCGCGGGATTTTTTATTTTTTATATTTTTATTTTTTTAACCGTTCTCCTCACCGGATTTTTTATTTTTTATTTTTTTGTTTTTTAACCATTCTCCTCACCGGATTTTTTATTTTTTATTTTTTTGTTTTTTAACCATTCTCCTCACCGGGATTTTTTATTTTTTTAACCCTTCTCCTCACCATATTCCTTATTTTTTTTGCTTTTTAACCCTTCACCTCACGGGATTTTTTTACTTTAACCCTTCACCTCACCCTTTTTTTCATTAATTTTAATTTTTTAATTTTTTTTCCTTTATAAACCACCCCCACCCGCATTTCCATTTCGATTTTCCCCCCTCCCCAGGTGCGAAATCTGCGGTTTCACGTGCCGCCAAAAAGCCTCCCTCAACTGGCACATGCGGAAACACGACGCCGACTCCTCGTTCCGCTTCCCCTGCGACGTCTGCGGGAAAAGGTTCGAGAAGCGCGACAACGTCGCCGCCCACAAGAGCAAAAGTCACCCCGGCCACGGGATCCGCCAAATCCAACGCGGAATTCCGGAGCCGGAAAAGCCGGAAAAGCCGGGATCGCCCCAAAGTCACCGGGAAGGACGGGCGGGGTCCTAGGGAAGGATGGGGTTAAAAATTTGGGGAGGGTGGGGAGGGGTGGGAGGTAGAGCTGAAGGTGGGAGAGGGAAAATTTGGGGGAAAATATTGATTTTTTTCGGATGAATCTGGGGGTTTTTTAAGGGTGAATATGGGGGGGATAATGGGTTTTCAGTTTGGGCGATGGGGCAAAATTTGGGAGGGTGTTGGGCGGTGGGAGGCAGCTCGAGGTGGGAAAAATATATGGGAGAGGTAAAAATGGGGAAAATCCCGGTTTTTGGACAAATCTGTCTTTTTTTTTAATGTCAAATATGGGGAAAAAATCCCGGATTTTCAGTTTGGGCGATGGGGCAAAATTTGGGAGGGTGTTGGGTTGTGGGAGGCAGCTCTAAGTACCAAAAATAGGTGGGAAAGGTAAAAATGGGAAAAATCCCGGTTTTTTGGACAAATCTGTCTTTTTTTTAATGTCAAATATGGGGGAAAAATCAAGGATTTTCAGTTTGGGCACTGGGGCAAAATTTGGGAGGGTGTTGGGTTGTGTGAGGCAGCTCTAGGTGGAAAAAATATGTCGGAGAGGTAAAATTGGGGGAAAATCCCGGTTTTTTGGACAAATTCCAGTTGAAACACCAAGTTTTCAGCCAAATCCTTCTTTTTTCTTGGTCAAATATGGGGAAAAATCCCAGATTTTCAGTTTGGGCAATGGGGCAAAATTTGGGAGGGTGTTGGACTGTGTCAGGCAGCTCCAGGTGGAAAAAATATGTGGGAGAGGTAAAATTGGGGGAAAATCCCGGTTTTTTGGATAAATCCGTGTTTTTTTTAATGTCAAATATGGGGAAAAATCCCGGATTTTCAGTTTGGGCGATGGGAAAAATTTGGGAGGGTGTTGGACTGTGTCAGACAGCTCTAGGCACCAAAAATACGTGGGAAAGGTAAAAATGGGGAAAAATCCAAGTTTTTGAACCAAATCCTAAATAAAAATTCAAGTTTTCACTCAAATCCTTTTTTTTTTGGTCAAATATGGGGAAAAAATCCTGGATTTTCAGTTTGGGCAATGGGGCAAAATTTGGGAGGGTGTTGGGCGGTGGGAGGTATCTCCAGGTGGAAAAAATACGTGGGAGAGGTAAAATTTGGGAAAAAATACCATTTTTTCGGATAAATCTGTCTTTTTTTTAAGGTCAAATATGGGGGGAAAATCCCGGATTTTCAGTTTGGGCGATGGGGAAAAATTTGGGAGGGTGTTGGGTTGTGTGAGGCAGCTCTAGGTGGAAAAAATATGTGGGAGAGGTAAAAATGGGGTAAAATCCCAGTTTTTCAGACAAATTCCAGTTGAAACACCAAGTTTTCAGCCAAATTCTTCTTTTTTTTGGTCAAATATGGGGAAAAAATCCTGGATTTTAAGTTTGGGCGATGGGGAAAAATTTGGGAGGGTGTTGGGTTGTGTGAGGCAGCTCTAGGCACCAAAAATACATGGGAAAGGTAAAAATGGGAAAAATCCCTGTTTTTGAACCAAATCCTAAATGAAAATTCAAGTTTTCACTGAAATCCTATTTTTTTTTTGGTCAAATATGGGGAAAAATCCCGGATTTTCAGTTTGGGCGATGGGGAAAAATTTGGGAGGGTGTTGGGTTGTGTGAGGCAGCTCTAAGTACCAAAAATAGGTGGGAAAGGTAAAAATGGGAAAAATCCCAGTTTTTCAGCCAAATCCTAAATGAAAATTCAAGTTTTCAGCCAAATCAGCTTTTTTTTTTGGTCAAATATGGGGAAAAATCCCGGATTTTCAGTTTGGGCGATGGGGAAAAATCAGGGATGATGTTGGACTGTGTGAGGCATCTCTAGGTGGGAAAAATATATGGGAGAGGTAAAATTTGGGAAAAAATACCAATTTTTCAGATAAATCTGTCTTTTTTTTAAGGTCAAATATGGGGAAAAAATCCCAGATTTTCAGTTTGGGCGATGGGGCAAAATTTGGGAGGGTGTTGGGTTGTGTGAGGCACCTCTAGGTGACAAAAAATACATGGAAGAGGCAAAAATGGGGAAAAATCCAAGTTTTTGAACCAAATCCCAGTTGAAACCCCAAGTTTTCACCCAAATCCGGTTTTTTTTTGTCAAATATGGGGAAAAAATCCTGGATTTTCAGTTTGGGCACTGGGGCAAAATTTGGGATGATGTTGGACTGTGTCAGGCAGCTCTAGGCACCAAAAATACATGGAAGAGGTAAAAATGGGGAAAAATCCAAGTTTTTGAACCAAATCCTAAATGAAAATTCAAGTTTTCAGCCAAATCCCTTTTTTTTTTGTTGTTAAATCCCAGTTTCCCTCGAGCCCAACATTGCCACAAGTGCATCCTCAATAAATGATTATTTTGGGTAAAAAAGTGGGATTTGCTGTCAGATTTTTATGGATAAGTGAGATTTGGACACAGAAAAAAGGGGTTGGAGACTCCAAAAACCCCAAAATTTGGGGACCCAAACTGGGACGGGTGGGAAACATCAAATTTTCCTTGAAACTTCATTAAATTTCCGTTTAAAACTCGATTTAAACCCAAATTTGAACTTCCACTCAGGAGATCCAAAACAGGAATTTCAAGTGTGGCGCTTTTTGCCCCCTCAGCAGATTTGGAGATAAGGAAATATTTTTATTTCCATTCCCTCTTGATCTGGAGCAGCTTTTCCTCCTCTCCCATCATCAAAAAAAAAACCAAAATTATTAAATTATTGTGTTTTAAGATTATTTTTTCTACCAGCACCAAACCCCCCCCACAAATTTATTAATTATTGTGTTTTAAGATTATTTTTTCTCCCAGCACCAAACCCCCCACACACAAAATTATTAAATTATTGTGATTATTTTTTCTCCCAGCACCAAACCCCCCCCAAATTATTAAATTATTGTGTTTTAAGATTATTTTTTCTCCCAGCACCAAACCCCCCAACACAAAATTATTAAATTATTGTGTTTTAAGATTATTTTTTATCCCAGCACCAAAACACCCCCACACACAAAATTATTAAATTATTGTGATTATTTTTTCTCCCAGCACCAAAACCCCCCCCACACAAAATTATTAAATTATTGTGTTTTAAGATTATTTTCTCTCCCAGCACCAAACCACCCCCCCACAAAATTATTAATTATTGTGTTTTAAGATTATTTCTTCTCCCAGCACCAAACCCCCACACACAAAATTATTAAATTATTGTGATTATTTTTTCTCCCAGCACCAAACCCCCCCCACAAAATTATTAAATTATTGTGTTTTAAGATTATTTTCTCTCCCAGCACCAAACCCCCCCCCCAAAATTAAATTATTGTGTTTTATTATTTCTTCTCCCAGCACCAAAACCTCCCACCACAAAATTATTAAATTATTGTGATTATTTCTTCTCCCAGCACCAAACTCCCCCACACAAAATTATTATTGTGTTTTAAGATTTTTTTCTCCCAGCACCAAACCCCCCACACAAAATTAAATTATTGTGTTTTATTATTTCTTCTCCCAGCACCAAAACCTCCCACCACAAAATTATTAAATTATTGTGATTATTTCTTCTCCCAGCACCAAACTCCCCCACACAAAATTATTATTGTGTTTTAAGATTTTTTTCTCCCAGCACCAAACCCCCCACACAAAATTAAATTATTGTGTTTTATTATTTCTTCTCCCAGCACCAAAACCTCCCACACAAAATTATTAAATTATTGTGATTATTTTCTCTCCCAGCACCAAACCCCCCACACACAAAATTATTAAATTATTGTGTTTTAAGATTATTTTTTCTACCAGCACTGAACCCTCCCCACAAAATTATTAATTATTGTGTTTTAAGATTATTTCTTCTCCCAGCAACAAACCCCCCCCCAAATTATTAAATTATTGTGTTTTAAGATTATTTTTTCTACCAGCACCAAACCCCACACACAAAATTATTAAATTATTGTGATTATTTTTTATCCCAGCACCAAACCCCCCACACAAAATTATTAAATTATTGTGTTTTAAGATTATTTTTTCTACCAGCACTGAACCCTCCCCACAAAATTATTAATTATTGTGTTTTAAGATTATTTCTTCTCCCAGCAACAAACCCCCCCCCAAATTATTAAATTATTGTGTTTTAAGATTATTTTTTCTCCCAGCACCAAACCCCCCCACACACAAAATTATTAAATTATTGTGATTATTTTTTCTCCCAGCACCAAACCCCCCCCCACAAATTTATTCATTATTGTGTTTTAAGATTATTTCTTCTCCCAGCAACAAACCCCCCCCTCCCAAAATTATTAAATTATTGTGATTATTTTTTCTCCCAGCACCAAACCCCCCCCCACAAATTTATTAATTATTGTGTTTTAAGATTATTTTTTCTACCAGCAGCAAACCCCCCCCCCCCACAAAATTATTAAATTATTGTGATTATTTTTTCTCCCAGCACCAAACCCTCCACACAAAATTATTAAATTATTGTGATTATTTTTTCTCCCAGCACCAAACCCCCCCCACAAAATTATTAAATTATTGTGTTTTAAGATTATTTTTTCTACCAGCACCAAAACCCCCACACACAAAATTATTAAATTATTGTGATTATTTTTTCTCCCAGCACCAAACCCCCCCCACAAAATTATTAAATTATTGTGATTATTTTTCTCCCAGCACCAAACCCCCCCACACAAATTTATTAATTATTGTGTTTTAAGATTATTTTTTATCCCAGCACCAAACCCCCCCCCACAAATTTATTAATTATTGTGTTTTAAGATTATTTTTTCTACCGGCACCAAACCCCCCACACAAAATTATTAAATTATTGTGATTATTTTCTCTCCCAGCACCAAACCCCCCCCACACAAAATTATTAAATTATTGTGTTTTAAGATTATTTTTTTTTGTTTTTGCACAGCAACTTTTATTTCCCCACTAACAGTGACAGGGCAAAGGACACCAACAGCAGCAGGGGGGGCACAGGCCAAGCGCGAGATCACACCTAAAACACAGAAAAACCCCCCAAAAATCACCCCCAAAACCAAAAAAAATCACCCTCAGCCCGGATTTGAGGTGATCCCAAATATCCTCATCCCACTTTTGTTGGGATTTCGGAATATCGGGGGTGGGGTTCAGAATTTGGGGGGTGAGAGGGGAAAATAGGGGAGGTGAGGGGGTAAAAAAAGGGGAAATTTGGGGAATAGGGGAGAGAAATTAAGGGGAAATTGAGGAAATTTGGGGATGGGGTGAGGCGGGATGGTTTCGGAAAGCCAAAATTTTGGGGGGATGGGGACAACACCCCTCTCCTCTCCATATTTTAGGGTGGAAAAAAAGCTTTGGCTACTATTTGAAATTAGGATGGGATCAGCTTTTCCCTGTTCCAACGGGGCTCCAAAAAAACCAAAAAACCGGAAAAATTAACTTGGCTCCAACTCCAAACAAAAAAAAAAAAACCCGGAAAAATTAACTTGGCTCCAACTCCAAAAAAAAAAAAAAACCCGGAAAAATTAACTTGGCTCCAAGTCCAAAAAAAAAAAAACGGGAAAAATTAACTTGGCTCCAACTCCAAAAAAAATCCACAAAAATTAAAGTGGGAATTAACGACGAGGAGGATGCTGAAGTCGAGCCCACGCCTCCCAACCAACTCCACCCCTCCGCGAGGAAGATTTTGAGGGAGGGGAAAAAAAACCTCCAAATTTTGAACTGCAACAGGGGGGGAAAAAGAGAAAAACCCCAAAAAATCCAACAAAACAGCCGCGGGTGGGATTTGGGAAGCGAAAGGAAAATTTAAGGATGGAGAAAGAGAAAGAGATTAAAAATTAACTTGGCTCTAACTCCAAAAAAAAACCTACAAAAATTAAATTGGGAATTAACGAGGAGGAGGATGCTCAAGTTGAGACCACGCCTCCCAACCACCTCCACCCCTCCGCGAGGAAGATTTTGAGGGGGGGAAAAAAAAACTCCAAATTTTGAACTGCAACAGGGGGGAAAAAAGAGAAAAAACCCCAAAAAATCCAACAAAACAGCCGCGGGTGGGATTTGGGAAGCGAAAGGAAAATTTAAGGATGGAGAAAGAGAGAAGAGGGGTGGACACACACCACCAGCGAGCGCGGCGGGCTCAGTTGCAGAGGGACAACGAGGAGCCGACGTAGAAGAGCCAAAAAAATGGGAAAATCCTCTCGGAAAAGGCGGCGGTGAAGGTGAAGATGGGCGCCATGCTGTCGGCGTTGTAGAACGCCACCCACCCTCCCTCGTAGTCCAGGTACACCCCGACCTTGCGCGGCCGCTCGCAGAGCGACAGCGGCGTCTCCGGGGAGGTGAAGGCCTGGTATTGATCCCAATTTTTGCCCTTCCAGTTGAGGCCCACCGCCCAAATGCCTTCCTCGGGGGCGAAGTCGACTTTCTCCTTGCGGCGCACGGACTCGCGGGCGGCTCCCAGCACCCAGCTCTCCCCGTCTCCCACCTCCACCTCCCAGTAGTGGCGTCCGGCGGAGAATCCCTCGGAGGTCAGGACGCAGAAGGCGTAGTCGAAGCGTTTGGGGTGAGGAGGGAGTTCCTGGGGCGCCCCGCGGAGACGGACGCTCCGTTTGTCCTCCGACAGCACCAGGTAAGGGTTGGCGGTGTCGGGGTCCAGGCAGAGCTCAGCTGGATTGGGGGGGAAAAGATTAAAAAATTAAAAAATTCATCGGGAGGAGTTTGTCGCCACGGGATCGGCGAGTTGCGGCTCGGACGGTCGCGCCATCGGATGAGGACGGCGTGGTTTGCGCCCCAGCGGCAACGTCGGGATCGTTATCCCAACCACGTGGGGGTTGATCCCAAAATTTGTCCCGAACCAGGATTGGATTTGCCCCAAACCAGGATTGGATTTGCCCCAAACCAGGATTGGATTGGTGAGTTGTGACTCGGTCGGTCGTGCCCTCGGATAAACTCGGCATGGTTTGATCCCAAAATTTGCCCCGAACCAGGATTGATCCCAAAATTTGCCCCGAACCAGGATTGGATTTGCCCCAAACCAGGATTGGATTTGCCCCGAGCCAGGATTGGATTTGCCCCGAGCCAGGATTGGATCAGCGAGTTGCAACTTGGATGAGCCCGGCGTGGTTTGATCCCAAAATTTGCCCTGAACCAGGATTGGATCCGCGAGTTGCAACTTGGATAAGCCCGGCATGGTTTGATCCCAAAATTTGCCCCGAACCAGGATTGGATTGGTGAGTTGCGACTCGGTTGGTCGCACCCTCGGATAAACCCGGCATGGTTTGATCCCAAAATTTGCCCCAAACCAGGATTGATCCCAAAATTTGCCCCAAACCAGGATTGGATCAGCGAGTTGCAACTCGGATGAGCCCGGTGTGGTTTGATCCCAAAATTTGTCCCGAACCAGGATTGGATTGGGGAGTTGTGACTCGGATGAGCCCGGCGTGGTTTGATCCCAAAATTTGCCCCAAACCAGGATTGATCCCAAAATTTGCCCCGAACCAGGATCGGATCGGCGAGTTGCCACTCGGATGAGCCCGGCATGGAATCGCAGCGTGGTTTGATCCCAAAATTTGCCCCAAACCAGGATTGGATTTGCCCCAAACCAGGATTGGATTTGCCCCAAACCAGGATTGGATTTGCCCCGAGCCAGGATTGGATTGGTGAGTTGTCACTCGGATGAGCCCGGCGTGGTTTGATCCCAAAATTGGCCCCAAACCAGGATTGATCCCAAAATTTGCCCCAAACCAGGATCGGATCGGCGAGTTGCCACTCGGATGAGCCCGGCATGGAATCGCGGCGTGGTTTGATCCCAAAATTTGCCCCGAACCAGGATTGGATTGGCAAGTTGTGACTTGGATGAGCCCGGCACGGAATCACGACGTGGTTTGATCCCAAAATTTGCCCCGAACCAGGATTGGATCGGCAAGTTGCAACTCGGATGAGCCCAGCGTGGTTTGATCCCAAAATTTGCCCCAAACCAGAATTGGATTTGCCCCAAACCAGGATTGGATTTGCCCCAAACCAGGATTGGATTTGCCCCAAACCAGGATTGGATCAGCGAGTTGTGACTCGGATGAGCCCGGCGTGGTTTGATCCCAAAATTTGCCCCAAACCAGGATTGGATTTGCCCCAAACCAGGATTGGATTTGCCCCAAACCAGGATTGGATTTGCCCCAAACCAGGATTGGATTTGCCCCAAACCAGGATTGGATTGGTGAGTTGTGACTCGGTTGGTCGTGCCCTCGGATAAACCCGGCATGGTTTGATCCCAAAATTTGCCCCGAACCAGGATTGATCCCAAAATTTGCCCCAAGCCAGGATTGGATTTGCCCCGAACCAGGATTGGATCAGCGAGTTGCAGCTTGGATGAGCCCGGCGTGGTTTGATCCCAAAATTTGCCCCGAACCAGGATCGAATCGGCGAGTTGCCACTCGGATGAGCTCGGAACGGAATCGCAGCGTGGTTTGATCCCAAAATTGGCCCCGAACCAGGATTGATCCCAAAATTTGCCCCAAACCAGGATTGGATTTGCCCCAAACCAGGATTGGATTGGCGAGTTGCGACTCGGTCGGTCGAGCCCTCAGATAAACCCGGCATGGTTTGATCCCAAAATTTGTCCCAAACCAGGATTGATCCCAAAATTTGCCCCGAACCAGGATCGAATCGGCGAGTTGCCACTCGGATGAGCCCGGCACGGAATCGCGACGTGGTTTGATCCCAAAATTTGCCCCAAACCAGGATTGATCCCAAAATTTGTCCCGAACCAGGACTGGATTGGCGAGCTGTCACTCGGATGAGCCCGGCACGGAATCGCAGCGTGGTTTGATCCCAAAATTTGCCCCAAACCAGGATTGGATTTGCCCCAAACCAGGATTGGATTTGCCCCGAACCAGGATTGGATTTGCCCCAAACCAGGATTGGATTTGCCCCGAACCAGGATTGGATTTGCCCCGAGCCAGGATTGGATCGGCGAGTTGCAACTTGGATGAGCCCAGCGTGGTTTGATCCCAAAATTTGCCCTGAACCAGGATTGATCCCAAAATTTGCCCCGAACCAGGATTGGATCGGCAAGTTGTGACTTGGATGAGCCCAGCACGGAATCGCAACGTGGTTTGATCCCAAAATTTGCCCCAAACCAGGATTGGATTGGCGAGTTGTGACTTGGATGAGCCCGGTGTGGTTTGATCCCAAAATTTGCCCCGAACCAGGATTGATCCCAAAATTTGCCCCGAACCAGGATTGGATCGGCGAGTTGCAACTCGGATGAGCCCGGCATGGTTTGATCCCAAAATTTGCCCCGAACCAGGATTGATCCCAAAATTTGCCCCGAACCAGGATTGGATCGGCGAGTTGCGATTTGGATGAGCCCGGCACGGAATCGCGACGTGGTTTGATCCCAAAATTGGTCCCGAACCAGGATTGATCCCAAAATTTGCCCTGAACCAGGATTGGATCAGCGAGTTGCAACTCGGATGAGCCCGGCACGGAATCGCAGCGTGGTTTGATCCCAAAATTTGCCCCAAACCAGGATTGGATCAGCGAGTTGTCACTCGGATGAGCCCGGCACGGAATCGCGACGTGGTTTTATCCCAAAATTTCCCCCAAACCAGGATTGGATTTGCCCCGAACCAGGATTGATCCCAAAATTGGCCCCGAACCAGGATTGATCCCAAAATTTGCCCCAAACCAGGATTGGATTGGCGAGTTGTGACTCGGATGAGCCCGGCACGGAATCGCGACGTGGTTTGATCCCAAAATTTCCCCCAACCAAAAAAAAATTAAGGATCTGGTGAGCTGTATCATCTTGGAGAGCTCCAACCTGGGAATTCCCACCTGAAAAGGGAGGTCAGAGCCTCCGTATCCGCCAATCCCGAGGGAATTCCCACATTATCTCTTGGAAAAGAGCCTCAAATCCCAACCAAACCCCTGGGGGAAAAAAAAATAAATAAGAGGTTTTGTCCCAACCCCGCTGGGCCTCACCTGTGTCGTTCTCCAGCTCAAAGCGCAGGTTTTCTGCGGGAAGAGAAGGAAGGAATTCAATCCCAAAACTCCCCGAAACATTGGAATGATCCCTACTCCGCATTTCCACCCTCGAATTCCCAAGGAAATCGCTTTTCCACCTCTTCCCTCCCTCAACGAGCGACGCTCAAACAACCCGGAGCTCTCCCAACCATCCCACCTCCGATTTTATTGTGGATTTCCACGTGGGATCTAGAAATCTTTTTTTTTGGTAAATTTTTAGTCAAATCCTTAATTTTTTCCCATTTTTTTTATTTTTTCCAGGAAGGCTCTGATCGTGCTCACCCTTAAATTCCAACAGCACTTCCTTGAGCACGGCGCTCTTCTGGGAAAAACTCTTGAGTTTCTTCTCCAGCTCGGAAAAGCCGGGCTCGGGTTTGAGGAACATCCAGCTCTCCAAGCTGCAGGGAATTTTTGGGATGCAGGGATTCAAAATTAAGGAATTTTCCATCGGAATCACCAGCTCCACCCACCACCAGAGCGTCCGAATTCACCCAGATCACTCACCCGCCGCCAGCCGGGACGACGCCCTGGAAAAAGGGGAAAAAAAAATAAGGAATTCGTCAGGATCGGCATTTTTTAAAGATATTTTTGTATTAAAAACTTGAATTTTTCACCCCGTTAAATAGAATTATTTTTATCCCCAATGCGTTTATTGCTCCGATAAATAAATAAAAATTTTGACCCATAAATGGAAACTCTCACCTCGACCAATGGAACGTTTTCCACCCCATAAAAAGGACTTTTTTATCCCCATAAATGGAATTTTTTTGGTCCCCGTAAAGATATTTTTGTATAAAAAATTTGAATTTTTCACCCCGTTAAATAGAATTATTTTTTGCCCCAATGCGTTTATTGCTCCGATAAATAAATAAAAATTTTGACCCATAAATGGAAACTCTCACCTCAACCAATGGAACGTTTTCCACCCCATAAAAAGGACTTTTTTATCCCCATAAATGGAATTTTTTTGGTCCCCGTAAAGATATTTTTGTATTAAAAAAATTGAATTTTTCACCCCGTTAAATAGAATTATTTTTTTTCCCCAATGCGTTTATTGCCCCAATTAATAAATAAATATTTCGACCCATCCTAGATCCATGGAACCTTTTCCACCCCATAACCAGGAATTTTTATCCCCAAAAATTGAATTTTTTTGGTCCCCATAAAGATATTTTTGTATTAAAAAATTTGAATTTTTCACCCCGTTAAATAGAATTATTTTTATCCCCAATGCGTTTATTGCTCCGATAAATAAATAAAAAATTTTGACCCATAAATGGAAACTCTCACCTCGACCAATGGAACGTTTTCCACCCCATAAAAAGGACTTTTTTATCCCCATAAATTGAATTTTTTTGGTCCCCATAAAGATATTTTTGTATTAAAAAAATTGAATTTTTCACCCCATTAAATAGAATTATTTTTTTTCCCCAATATGTTTATTGCTCCGATAAATAAATAAATATTTTGACCCATCCTAGATCCATGGAACCTTTTCCACCCCATAAAAAGGACTTTTTTATCCCCATAAATGGAATTTTTTTGGTCCCCGTAAAGATATTTTTGTATTAAAAAATTTGAATTTTTCACCCCGTTAAATAGAATTATTTTTATCCCCAATGCGTTTATTGCTCCGATAAATAAATAAAAAATTTTGACCCATAAATGGAAACTCTCACCTCGACCAATGGAACGTTTTCCACCCCATAAAAAGGACTTTTTTATCCCCATAAATGGAATTTTTTTGGTCCCCATAAAGATATTTTTGTATAAAAAAATTGAATTTTTCACCCCGTTAAATAGAATTATTTTTTGCCCCAATACGTTTATTGCCCCAATTAATAAATACATATTTTGACCCATCCTAGATCCATGGAACCTTTTCCACCCCATAAAAAGGACTTTTTTTATCCCCATAAATTGAATTTTTTTGGTCCCCATAAAGATATTTTTGTATAAAAAAATTGAATTTTTCACCCCGTTAAATAGAATTATTTTTTTCCCCAATGCGTTTATTGCCCCAATTAATAAATAAAAATTTTGACCCATAAATGGAAA